>NC_053434.1:35119023-35371847 GCF_007990345.1 Gossypium hirsutum
TGATCATCTTAAAGATTATTTCGCTGAACGATATGAGCATATGAATGTGCAATGATCGCAGAATGCAGAATGAAGAAACCTGATGTGACATGGAATGATCACAATATGGAAGATAGTCTCCTAAATTCCAATGATGATGTTCGTGACAAACCTTGTGTCGCAACAATGTTAGTTGTTAGGGATGTCGCGACATGGAACCCTATGTCGTGACATCACTGCAAATTTTTGTAGGTTGAGCTGAACCATTCATGCAACCGACAGACTAACCGTTCATTTATTCGATTTTAAACACCTAAAACACCTATTTCTGAACTTAAAAACATACTTAACTCCTATTTAAACACATTTTACCAAATTTAATCTCTTAAATCTCCCAAACCGCTAAAACTCACCCGTTTCTTCTACTCTTTGATTTGTGTAGAGGTATTCTTCTCTCATCATGTGGTAAAGCAAAGACAAAAATTCAGGAACAACACAAAAAAAAACTTGATAAGGAATCCAATGATTATGCAAGTTAAGGGTTCCTATCTTTATTCTTACTATTCTACTGAAATAATTGCTTGATTAGTTCATTAGTTAGTAAAATTAGAAATCATGCACCTAGCAAAGTTAGACAAACTAATGAACCACAATCATCGATGGTTCTAATCCTCTAATTTTTAAACCCAGATATTGAAAAATATTTTATTGAACTTTAAGAAAAACCTTTCTCCAAGAGAGGGATTTTATCCGTCAATGATTTTGTGTAAGGAAATATGGCATTTCGTCAGATATGATAGGTGGGAAAGTTTTTTGATGATCCTTAAAGATAGTGTTGTGTTCCCCGTTGTTCAAGAATTTTATGTGTCATTACAGGACCAAGAGTCTAGGAGCATTGAAGGTTATATGTGGGAAACGGTACTTGTGCGAGGAACGTCGTGCGAGTAACCTCTTGAATTATTCGTGACTTTAGAATGCTCCAAACTATGAAAATATTTTATTAAGGAAACTGATCTAGATTATCTTCGAGATATAGACATGGATAACATTATAAATTTTCTAATTGAAGGAAGGGTGAATGAAAATATCGCTCAGGTACCAATGGTCCGTGTTCTTTCATCAAGCTATTATGTTTGTAGACGCTAAAATATGGATTCAATCGTATGCACATGAATAGTACCTACTTTAAATGTTTCTAATGTTAATACCTTTTGAGCTGTTTTACCATATGCTATTTTGCAGAAAAAGTAGGTTTATATCGACAAATAGATCCACCAAAACATGAAAAGATGCATTAGTGGCCAGAAGGTGGAGTTTTCTTTCCCCATCTAGTAACGGCTTTATGCAACAAGGCGGGTGTACCTATGACATTGATTGAGTAGTTGCTGAAACCTTCCTAAAGTATTATCAATGACACTTTATTCCAATAGTACATTGAACTATGATTCAAACAAATGAATATTAGAACAAACAACAACAAGAAGCGACAATTACACCAACTTTGTCACAAAGGTTTCCATGAGCTCAACAGGAAGTTTGTGAGAGTAGTCTTCCAAAGTTAGATTAAATGATTAGCAGATGTAAGAGTCGAGATAACTTTTTCAAGAATTTGCTAGGCAAAATAACATTCGAGTCTCCAATTATACACTTGAATGTTTAGGCCAATAAATCTGGAACAACAAGAAGAGGTACATAAAAGTGAAGAGGAAGGAGAGGATGAAAAGGACGACAGAAGCAAGGAGGTGGATTTTGAGGAAGGCGATTGAACAACTTTTAATTTTAAAGACTTGAATTAATTTTTGGATGATTTTGATTTAAAATATGTAGGAGTAGGACCAATAAAAGATTTTAGTTATATTTCATTTTGTTTAAGGTTTCTATGTAGGAATCGAACACTAAGGAGACACAAACAATTCAAGCTTTACACGATTAAAGGAAGAAGCACCCACCATTAATAGTTGGAGCGACCACAATTAATTGGGTAACTTCTTTCCTTATCTCTTTAAAGGCTACACGTTGAGGACAATGTGTCCACTAAAGTGTGGGGCTAACATAGAAAACTTGTTGATTTGTTTTCAATTTCTACATTTTTCTTGGATTTCTCTTGTCTTTGGTGTGCTTGATCTTGTAGAAATACAAGTGATTGGTTAGAAACATGTACATAGGTTGCCAGTGTTTACAAATAAATTTGGTATAATGATAGGTGATTTTAAAAATTTTATTATTAGACTATTAAGTTCTATATGTTACACTGTAAATAGGCATTAAGCAATCAATTGAACCAAATGATATAGAAAATACAAGAATATGAGCATGCTAGTATGAATGATAAACAGTTGAATGTGAGTTTTTTGGAGGATTAAATTTGTGCATATTGAGATATTAAGGGATGACCAAAGGCATGGTGTGGAACACACCCAAAGTCAAAAGGCTAACCTGTTTATGTTCACCTTTAGTACCGATTTTTGAGCTTATTGACACTTCTTGATGAACCTCATTACAAATGTCGAGCCTAAAAATGATAATTTGTATTTGTCCTTTTTCTTTGGACCTGCCCTACACGGCAATAGATGTCTTGCCATATGTATTGAGGGATAAGTTGATACATCACGGTGGTGTTTGTAAAAATAGAGTGAAATAGGAAAGATTAGTGTGATATGGGAACTATAGGTTAGCCTGAAAGTGAAAAAACAAAAGAAAAACTGAAAAAGCAAAAGTAATACAAGTACAAAAGTTCTCAAAAATATAAAGCATGCTTGAGTGTGATGAGCAAGAAAAAAGTGAAAAAGTCACAAAAGAAAGAGAAAATCATTCATTAGTGCACAAAAACTCGTAGGCTAGCCGTAAATACTATGTCATGTTGTATTTTCCTATACATTGAGAGACAGAGATGGGGAGAGATTGAGAAATAACGTGGTGAGCTAGTAACAGTCACTAAGAGGGGAAGAATACGGGCCAATACGATGTGCCAAACTATTTTCGTGTTTGTAACCTTCTCGATGCTTACAATAATTGAATTCTATACTTTTTCTAAGCCTTAGAACGTTACAAGCTGAAAGTCCTATGTGACCTAAATATCCTTAGACATGAATGAACATCATACTAAACATACACATAAATGATTATTTGTATTCTACTCAGATAAACAAATTACTTTTATGATTTATTGATTGATCCATACAACTGAGTCCTTTAATACTTGTATACTCTGTAACATTCTAGACTTCGATGTTTGAAGTCAAAAGTCATAAATCAATTATTAATCTCGTTAAAGTTGTTAGTACATGTAAAATACCTATGTTAGTTGCTTCAAATTCAATACTTGTATCATATTTGCTCAAGGGTTGTCACTTTTATTTCTCTCTTATGTTTATGTTTCTTGAGAACAAGCAATGACTTCAATGTGGGGGAGTCTGATTTGTCATAATTCGGTATAGTAGATTAAACTAATTATCACAATTTAGGAGCTTGAAAACAAGAATTTTTAGTAAGTTTGAATTGTGTTTCTTAAGTTTTTAATAAGTGAATAAAATGAGAAAATTCAGTCTTTTATTGACCTTAAGGGCTGAATGGGGCCTAAGGGTGAGCTAACACACTTTGTAAGTGCGTAGGAGAATCTTAGAAAGCATAAAAAATTGATACTAGTCGCTATGTCGCAACACTTAATAATCGATGTCGCAACATAGGGAGCAGAATCGAGAAAACTCAAGACTGCCTTAAATGTCGCGACACAACCTGAAAGTGTCGCGACATACCTCTGAAGATATTTCAAGAAGAGTACATTGACGGCCTTGTCACGACACATGTCCTGGTTGTCAGGAAATTGACTCTGGAACGGGAATTAAATAGTAAAACAGGGGCACTTCGGTCTACACAATCAAACTTAAAGCTCAAGAACGTCGCTAACCTGGGGTTAAGGACGAAACCACTTAAAATCTATAAAAATGCTCCTTTTTTTAGGCATCGTTCTATAAGTCTAGATTCTCAAAATTTAGTTTAGTTTTCGTCCTTTCTTAGGTTTTTAGAATTTATTTTCAGTTCTTCTTGTTTACAAGAGATCCGATTTGTGGAGACTATCAAACTCTATGGATTTGTTTTCATCTTTAAATACAAATCAAGCCTTTTCTTCAACTCTACACTTTAATCCATTTATCTAGTTCTCTCTCTACACCAATTCCATACTATTTATGAAAGCCATGAAGAACTAATCCTCCTTCGGGGAATGAGTAGGTGGATGTAAGATTTATTAACAATTTTGTACAGTTACTCAACAGATCAAATTTTTGGGAAAGGAATAACATGAAACAAACTCTAGGCTTGACAACCCCGAGAAGTCATCAAGGTGGGAATTAACCCAAAATTAGTATTGCCCATCCATGTATACCTTCACCCCAAACCAGTCTGGACTGTGAAGTCAGAAGATAAGTAGTCTTGTTGACTCATTATGTTAGTGAAAGATCAGAAGATTCGGCTAGGGCAGTGACTAATTGATTGATGAGGAATCCAAAAGGACAGTTGATTGGGATTACTAAAGCGAGCTAATCACCCATAATCAAGAATTGATTCACTCTACTCTTCTATCTCTTGAATTTTATTTCTTTTATGTTATTTTATCACAATATAACCCTAAATAACCCTTTATTATATTCACGTACTATAACTGATTTAAAATACTAATTAGATCTTTTAGTGTTTAGGTTAAAATTGATCTAGCACTCGCCTCCCTTAAGTACGATCCTCGGAGTGCTCACCTACTCTGTTGTAATACTCTATTACAGCTCGACCAGTATACTTTCGGATACCACCACGTACTTCTATATTTTATTACAGTATTCACACTCTGGATGTTAATAAGTTCGAAGGCGGTCATATAGATTAAAAAAGAAATAGAGCTTAGGCCTAATAGTTAAAATGCTAGTTCCCCTTCCTATTGATTCGAATTCAAGCCACACTCTTTCCCCTTCAATATTTTTTTAATTTTGACCAATTATGGGTAAATTTCCCATGCCGCCCCTAGGGTTCCCAAACCCTAGGTATTTAATCCAACTTTTCCCAATTGAACTTGGATTTCGTTTTCTTTAAAATTTCAATTAGAATTTTCTTTCCTCTCCCTAGTTCTTCCATAATTCTTTTCTTTCATTTCCTTTACATCATATTTTTCATATTTTTTCTATTGACTATTTTCTTTCATGTATTGAATCAAACTCTTTCTTAATTTCTTAGTGGTATTGTCCAATAACATCCTTAATCTTTCTTTCATTCTTAGTGGTACATCTCAATCTTGATGATTAATTTCAAACTTTTCTAGAATCTCAAATTTAGTGGCATCTTTTATCTACAATTATGTTATCAGCGGTGGTTTATCCAATAACATCCTTATCTACAGTTATAAGCTATGGGGAACTCATATTGTGGTGTGTAGCGGTGCAGTAGGACCCTTTCTGATAAATGAAATTGCATTGTCATTGATAAGCATGTGCATATAAAACTGTGAATTCTACTGATAAACCGATACTATGAAAATTGTGAATTTCTATATGACTATGTTTATGCTAAGAACTATGTCTTCCATGCTATGTTTAGTATTTCACACTAATTTTGTTGTGATTGGATGCACACTGAGCTTCTTAATCTCTGCCCCCATAGTTTTTCATCTTTACAGATAGCCCACCATGTTATGACGTCGGTGCGACATTCAGAAGTCTTGGAATCATTTTCTTTTATTTATATAAACATATTTTAGGCATAATTGTAAGCTCTCCAACTTGGCCTAGACGTTAAACTTGAATTTTAGAGACTACATCAGCCACCGAATGGCCTAGTAGGGTTAGCAAAGTGTTTGAAAACAATCATTTTTAAAAAATTATTTAATTAGTATAAAACTTATTTTAACTATCATTTAATCATTCCTCAATGTTTTAATTATCATCTAGTAGCGAAAAAGATGGTATTTACTTGTGTATTTAATAAAAACTGAGTTTCATGCATACTAATTAACAATCATAGCATAATGTCTTAAAAAATCAAATAAGTTGTCATGTAGAATTAAAAAAAACCTATGTCTTAAGTCTTCAATCTCATGCCACAATTTGAGATAAAATATTATAGTTTTTGAATAATAAAATAGATTATGTCGAGACCCTACAGATATCGTGCCTGCATCTTAACCTGGTTGGTTATCTGTTAGGATGAAAATTTAAGGGGATGAGTTTTGACGCTCAGTGTGAGTTCGTTTACAATAAAATTAATGCAACAAATATTAAGACACGTTAATTAACATTGAATAAAATAATCACGGTTAGACAATAGTTCAAAGTATCGATTTTTCAATAGCAATCATCATCAATATATCAGAGCTCACAATAATAGTTTTCATAATAACTAAATTCTCATATTTGCCCATAGCAATTATATTCATACATACAAGTATATTTTCACACACATATATCTATGTATATGCCTCATAACATAGCTTCTATACAATTTCAGGTTTAAACAGAACATATCCTACCCCACCATTACACATCATAATGGGAGTTCCCTAAAACTCCCTTATGCAATACATCTGGATGTGGATCAACCACTACAAGTTCTCACATAACAACTGTCATTTGGCTGTGGACACACAGGAAGTTCCTACTATTGGAATCTACTTTCGTCTTTAGGCTCACAGCAAAAGGTACTACAGATGAAACTTGCTTTTGCCTGTAGATTTTACAGAATAATCCTATTGTTGGAATTGGCCTTTGGATGTGGTATCTTAGCAAAACTCATCCACGACAACATCTTGTCGTGTGACATCCCTAAAGTGACCCTAGTCGGAAAGTGGTTTCGGGACCACGAAACCGAGTCTTATAAATAATTAAAGGTTATATTCTGTGTTTATGATGTGAGTAAATGCTTGTGTGATAGTTTCATACTTCAATTTGGTCAGTGTATGTGAAAATTATTAGTAGGGACTTATGTGAGACAATTTAGAAATATGCTAGGCAAGTGCTAAGTGGCCTATTAGTATATGTGGGAAAGTTCTTGTCCTTGCATGTCAAATTAGCCAAACTATAGGTAGTGGCCGGCCATGCTACAAATTATATAGTCAAGTGTGAATTTTATATTAACTTTAATTAACTAGGTGCCATATTAGTATGGAGGATGGAATAAAATAAAAGGTTAGAAATAAAGTAAAGAAAAGAAGGAAAGGGGTGAAAGAAACAAGTCTTTATTCTTGTTTCTTCTTGGCCGATTCTAAGAGGGAGAGAGGGAGCAACCATTCGGCAATTCTAAGTCATGAATAAGTTTCATGGTGTCTTGGGCATTTGGCCATGGGGGAAATTGGTTAGTGGGAGGAGAAACCAAAGTAATTCATCTTGTTCCTCCATTGTCGAAACTTGGAAGGAAAAAGAATAAAATTTTTGTTTGAGTTTCGGCTATGGTGATTGCTAGAAGAAGGTATGTTTAATGCCACCTTTAGAAATGTATGCATAATTTGGATGATTTGTTTGAATTCTACCTATTCCATGGATTAAATTTAGGCTATTTGGAAGTTTGAAATTTGGCTAAGAAGCTTGAAAATTTAGTTGAAGCTTTGATGTCATTAGCTTGGAAAATTATGTTGGATGTGTTAAATTACTTGTTATTTTAACTTAAACGTTGAGGTTAGCATTTGGGTTGTTGAATATGCCGAACTTGGATAGGTTAGCATTTGGGTTGTTCAATGTGCCGAATTTGGATTTAGGGAGAGAAATAGGTAATCGGTCATGCTATTTATTGATAAAATAATTGTTAAATGTTTCATATGTTATATAAATGAGCTTGTAAGTGAATTTGAAGACTTGGAAAAATTTTGGAAGAGAAGTGCCGAATGTGATTTTTGGGTGTGACTTAAGGGGTAAAAATATGGTGGCTTGAGTCTAGTAATATTCGACCATATGTGATGATATATTGAGCCTTATATATTCGGTCTTATAGATATGTACCTATGTAATGATATAATGAATTTGGTATATCCGGTTATATAGGTAAATATTTATGGAGTGTTCCAATTGAACTTGTAATTTCGACCACATATGTATATATAAATAAATATATATTTGTAAAGATATGTTTGATCTTGCATATTCTACTAAATAAGTGATGATGATATATGAAGTTAAATGTGGTTTTGTAAACTTGTATAGATGTGTGAAAGTATATTTTAATTTATAATGATATTTGGCTCTGGAAGTGATTTGAAAACTTGCAAAATGCTAATCTTATAAGTATTCGGCCAAATTGGTAGATGTGATAATCATGTGTGGTTATGAAATTGTTAAGTTAAAATTTATTATTCATTGATTTAGTAAATTAGTTTATTAAATTCAAATATGCAAGGTAATAAGTTAGTAAAATGTCCCTTGATAGTTTTAATCTATTATATGGGGATAAATGTAATTGTTGAGTGTAGCCTAGTAATATATTCGATTTTGTATGAGTAGGGCATATGTATGATGTTTAAATAGCTAGTTAGTAAGGTCATTTGTACCTTAAATATATGATATATATGTATTCAATTAAATTGCTTAATTGATAAGTAATTGAATAAATCTATTTGTTTTAAATCAAGCTCAAGAACAGAAAGTGTCGAAATCAGATAGGGGAAAGAGAAAGCAATGGAGTAGTCTATCCATAACTATTCAAATATCCGAGGTAAGTTTTAAGTATTAATGCCTATAATGTGATTGGGTATGATATGTTAAGCACATATTAAAAGAATCATAACTCTATTGTAAATCTTTATGCATATAGACTAATGGTTATTATGAAGTATAGGTAAGTTATTGATATGATATGTTGCCAAATGGATATGATATTATGAAGTGCTGAAAGGATATGTCAGAAGAGTAAATTGTGATAAACCTGCTCAGGACAGCAGCAGTAACATGAATTCAGAAAATCACCATAAATTCATGGATTTGAATTAGAGGCTGAATGAGACATGAAATTAAAGCTTAATGAGTCTAGTTTCTTATAAAAGAAACCGTGTAAACAAAGGAATTTCTGATAATGAGAAATTTGATTCGTAGTGAAGAGTGGTCAGATTAGTCAAACAGTGAAATAGGGGAAAACTTAAGAAAAATCTGGTGTTGATTGGCCCAACCTAAAATTCTGGAAATTTCATGGATGGAAGATATACGAGTCTATATTCAGGAAAAATTAACGGCAAGTGATTTGGAGTTTTGTAGCTCCATTTATAAACAATTTAGGGACCATTGCTCAGGAAAACAGCTCGTAGTGAATATGTGATGTTGTTGTAAACATGGATAAAACTTGTTTTAGTTACTCATAAGCTATTGATTAAACCCATACTTGAATTCTAAATCGTGATATTGTAAGCTTATGATAATTCGAATATGAAATGATAGTATGCCGTAAAATTGAATTATTCATTGGAAAGTGATGGATGTAGATTCGGTCAAGCCCAAGTTTGTACATGATAGTATATGTGGTATGTGAAGTCTAATTGAATAAATGTGAAAGTGTATATGTGTGAATAGGGCCGAATGGCCAATGTGATGAATGTGAACATGCATATATGAGATAAGGCCGAATGGCCAATGTGATGAATGTGAACATGTGTATGTGTGATAAGGCCGAATGGCCAATGTGATGAAAGTGAACACGTATATGTGTGATAAGGCCGAATGGCCAATGTGATGAAAGTGAACATGTGTATGTGTGATAGGGCCGAATGGCCAATGTGATGAATGTGAACATGCATATATGAGATAAGGCCGAATGGCCAATGTGATGAATGTGAACATGTGTATGTGTGATAAGGCCGAATGGCCAATGTGATGAAAGTGAACACGTATATGTGTGATAAGGCCGAATGGCCAATGTGATGAAAGTGAACATGTGTATGTGTGATAGGGCCGAATGGCCAATGTGATGAATGTGAACATGCATATATGAGATAAGGCCGAATGGCCAATGTGATGAATGTGAACATGTGTATGTGTGATAAGGCCGAATGGCCAATGTGATGAAAGTGAACACGTATATGTGTGATAACGCCGAATGGCCAATGTGATGAAAGTGAACATGTATATGTGTGATAAAGCCGAATGGCCAATGTGATGAAAGTGAACAGGTGTATGTGTGATAAGGCCGAGTGGCCAATGTGATGAATGTGAGCATGTGTATGTGAGATAAGGCCTAATGGCCGATGTGATGAATGTGAAAGTGTATAAATGTGATAAGTCCCGAAGGGCATTTGTGTCAGTACTATATCCGGGTTAAAACCCCGCAGGCTTTATGCGAGAATATTATCACTGATTAATGTCCGTAAGCTTCGTGCTCGTACTATATCCGGGCTATAAAGACCCGATGACTGCGTGTGGGAATTTTGTCCGGGTAAGACTCGATAACTTCGTGTGGAGATTATGTCCGGGTAAGACTTCGTAATAAGAGTTGCTTATAAATATATTCAATGCGAAAGGTTAAACAGGTATGTACTCCAAGTCTATATGTGAGCTTGATTGCACTAAATCATAAGGTAGTTATGTGATGCATGTGAGAGCAATCTATGAGACTACTCTTATGATTATGTGATATCGGATCAGTGTGAGAGGTGATGGGAAATCATACGATATATCTATGTCACATGAGCTCACTTTTACGTGAAAGTTTATCTGCCTATTGTATATGATGAGACGTGCGTATTCGGAAAAGGGATGGTATGCCCGAAGGAAGAGTGAAATAAAAATACGAATAACTATGTTATAATTTGATTGTTATCTATTGCCACTGCTTAAAACTTACTAAGCATTGTAATGCTTACTCCGTTTACTCTGTCTCCTCTGTTTTATAGATCTCATTGCGAAGCTACAGGCTCGGGGATCGTCAGCAACTAGTCACACTATCACTATCCACGGTTTGGTACTGCAATGTTTTGGATTGTCTTATGGCACGTATAAAATAGACTAGTGGCGGAAGAATATTTTGGTTAATGTATATAGCCATGCGAAAATGGCTTACATATGTTTGAGCATAATGTTATAATCATTTGGTATGGAATGGTTAATCACTATCATAATTTGCGCTATTCATGCTAAAGGGGCTAGTTGAACCATGGAAACTATTAAATAGGTAAAGTCTACCTTAAAGGCAGATGTTGGCAGCAGCAGTGATGTAGATTTGGAAAATCACTAAAAATAGTATGACTGGAATTAAATAGTGAATAAATTATGTAATCGAACCTTGATGAATCTACTTTCTTATGGAAGTAACGAAACAATCATAGGAACAGTACAGTAAGAGATATTCGGGTTCTTGTGGAACAGGGCCAGAATAGTTTCTGGATTCCCTGTTCCGCCTTTGGAAATTCACTATAAATTGACCAGAGATAATTAGGGGTCATACCATATATGTATGGATTCCTCTCTGAGTCTAGTTTCCATAGAAATAAACGGCATCAGTATTGAAGCTCTGTGCAGAGAGATATCCCAGTCGTAATGGGAAAAGGTCAGTGTAGTCGACCCCTGTAACATGGGAGACTTTGACTAATAAACTGTACTAATTGGCCCGACTAAAAATTCTAGAAAAAAATACATAGGTGGGGACATGAGTCTAGTTCCAGGGAAAAATCACAAAACTGATTTTCGAGTTGTGAAACTCAAGATATGATTTTTGAAGCGACTAGTACTCAGACTGGGCAGTGTCTGGAAAAATTTTCAAAGTTTGTTAACATCTCGTGTCCGACTCCGGTGTCGGTCTCGGGTTCGGGGTGTTACATGTTGACATTAAGAAAAGACCTTGCTGATTGACATCTCTGAATCAGAGTTACAAAGACCCTTTAAATAGGTTAAGATTAGATGTCTAATCATACTATAATAACCTTGAAGTAATCAGAGTCCAACAGGGAGACGAAGAGTTGCTTTGATTTTAAAACATTGCTACATTAGGTGAGATATTTTCACGATGTCACGACTCTCCTTGTCGTGACATCGCCCTTACTCCTACCTCAAGAGATCATTGCCTCGTCCTAACAACCCCCATTATAACGTCACCCCTTGCTCGTTACGTCGTCGCAATGTCACATATCCCTTTATCGTGATATCGCGTGTATGTCATCGATAAGTGCCTGCAATGTGTCTAATAAATGCGAGGCACACCCCACAATATGCATAATCAATTATGTTATTATTGTTAAATTTTTTGTAAGGATAAACTTTATAATTGAGATTAATAATCATAAAATTAAATTCAATAATGACATTTAAATATTGCTACAAATTTTTTAAGCATATGTAACATGTGATTAATAAACAAAAACTTAAATTATATAACGATAATTTATAGTTGTTGATAATATTCTAACATTTAACATCTTATTTTATCATTATGTGTAAGGTTTATTATATTGTGATTAATACCACAAAAATACTAAAAAAAACATCTAAAAGTTGTTGCAAATATTTCAATTTTAAATAAAAAAAACTAATGTCATTATAATATTTCACAACAATATAAAATATTATTGCAAAATTTGGTTACTAATGCTGATTTTTCTTATGAAGATATTAATATTTAAATTTAAGCAAATCAAGATTAAAGTTGTGATGCTTAGTGATATTGTTACAAAGTTCAATTATCTGAAATAAGTTGACAAATAAGAATTAATGTTGACCAAAATATATTGAAAAAAAAGGTAAAAATTGAAGATTATAGCTTTAAAAAGAAGATTAATACTTAGAATATTAAATTGGCTTTCCAATATTAGCATTTTTTTCAATCATATTATTTTTAATTATTTTAGAAAGTTAAATTTTTAATTGTTTAAATACAATATAATTTTAATTGTTTCAATTATATTTTTTTATGGCGTGTCCCTTCAATACGAAATTCATACATTTCGCTAGATTCATTGTCAAGTTTCTATACCATAGATCCCCGCCATACAATGATGCCAATTGTTCGAACGGCATGTTAGTGAGGTCACACTGACGCTGTTGATGGCGCGCACGTTATCCAATATTTTATGGAAATGATGTTGGACGATCTCGTACCCTGTCAAGAAAAGTATACAAATCTACTATAATTTGATATGACAAATTATGCATCCTCGGTATACTTAAGGACCTTATTCTTAAGCAAATTAGCGTCTTTTTTTATTTTTTTTTGTAATTTTTAGATTTTAAATTAATAACTTTAAACATCTCGTTTTTACTGATTTTATGACCCAATTTGGTCGATAATGCCATCGAGGGGCCTACCGTGCCGTTGAGTGGTGTAAGGACATGTTGCAGGTTGAAAACAAGTCAAAACTGCACTAAAGGAATAGGTATCACACTATCCAAACCCTGGAATCACGACACCTCCAACATACTTTAAAATTGAAGACTACCCTTCAGTGGTATTGCGATATCCACCCTTAAACAAAACCACCAAGTTCGAAATTGACTGGGGTATCGCAATATCCTCTTCTAGGTACTGTGACTAGGGGTGAGCAAAATTTGATTCGACTCAAAAAAATCGAAAAAAAAACTCGAATTTCGAGTTAAACGAATCAAGTTATTCGAGTCAACTAGAATTTTTTTTGAATTTCGAGTTCGAATCGAGTTGAGTTTTCGAATTCGAATAACTCGAATGATTCGAATAATTCAAATATCAAACTATAATATTTTAAATTTTTACCCCAAACTCTCAAACCTTTTTTACTTTTCTCTCAAAACTTTTACTCCTTCCTACTTTCCCCCCAAAACTTTTACTCCCCTCCCATCTCAACCCCCCAATCTATCAAAAATCCATTTCCCACCAAAATTTTACTCTCCCATTTACCTTTTTCTCAATTTACTCCCAAAAACCCTCAAAACTTTTTATTTTTCCCTAAAATTTTTACTCCCTCCCACTTTCTCCCTAAAACTTTTACTCCATTCCCATCCCACCTCTCATCTACCCTAAACCCATCCCTCCCCCCCCCCAATTTTTTTTTAATATTTTTCCTCCAAAATTTTACTCCACCATTTACTTTCCTTCAAACTTTTATTCCCCAAAGCTTTTTATTTTCCTCCTAAACTTTTACTTCTCACCCTTTACTCTCAAATAAAAAATCAAAATTATCCAAAAAATATCACTAAACATAAATAGTAATAATTTTATTTATATATACTATTTATATTATTAAATTAAATTTCACATTTTATATTATTTATATTATTTAATTGTTTAGTGATATTGAATATTTATCTTAAAATTGGATTATTAATTATGCCATAAAATATTCGTGCTAAAGTTTTATATTGGTATCAATTTCACATTTTATATTTAAAATAACTTTTATTAAAAAATCACATTTTTACATTTAATATATTTTTCAATTCTAAAGTACATAGTGACAAGAATCTGAAGATAATTGAAACAACTAAGCAAGCAAAGAAGCTAACCCGTATATAAAAGATTAATAAATAATTTATGCGATGATGAAAGTTAATAAAAAAATTTGATTAAGGTGGACAATTTTTATTATGATAGGTGACAGTGGTTACAAGGACCCAAAATTATTTTTTAAAATTTAACTCAAACAAATATATTCGATTCGATTCAATTCGAATTCCATCTCACTCGACTCGATTCGAGAAAATTTCAAATCAAATTAGGACGATAAAATATGATTCATTAACTCGATTAACTCGAAACTTTTTCATTCGGTTCGATTCGATTCAATCGAATGCTCACCCCTAATTGTGACACCAATATCGCGAGGGGGACAAGATTGGATAAAGAGGGTAGCCTTTGTCTACCCAAGGAAGCAATCACATAAGGCCTGTGTAAAGGAAATTTTAGAAACGAAATAAACCAACCGATTTTGGCTGAGGAGAGAGGAGATACGCATTAGTTTAGTTTTTTGCTTTAATTTCTCTAGGTTTTCTCTTTGTTTTTTCTGCACATTTTCTAGGGTTTTTATTTTCTCTTCTCCTTTCTTAGTTTTAGAATTCATTTTTCTACACTTACATCTTGTTCGTAGTGTTCTTAGTGTTAGTTAAGTTAGTTATCAATGTAGCTCGGGTTTATTTGCACTTTCAGTCCATGTACCTTGTGTGACAGCCCAAAATTGACCCTAGTCGGGAAGTGGTTTCGGGACCGCTAAACCGAGTCACCGAAAGGTTCGAATGTGATGTTTATTGTCTAGAATATGTAATCATGAATGTGTGAAAATTTCAAGCTTCGATTTAGTCGATTGCATGTGAATTTAGTCAATAGGACTTATATGAGGAAATTTTAAAATGTGATAGGTCAATGCATGAGGACCTATTAGTGCATGTGGAAGAAAAAGGGGACTTGCATGTCAAATTCCCCCTCCCTAATATGTAGTGGTCGGCCATGCTATGGGTGGAAACATGTCACCAACATGTTGTGTTAGTGATGTATGGTAAGGAAAATAAAATAATAAGCATGATAATTAAATAATGAAAGGAAGGGTGATGAAAAAAAAGAAAAGAAAAAAATAATAATGGTCTCATGCATACACCCCATTGCCGTGAGCTAAAGGAAGGAAAAGAAAGGTTTTGTTCATCCTTTTTCAACCTCTTTTGACCGAAAATCCTAAGGAAGAGGATTAGGAGGAAGTTTGGCCATGCATGTAACTAGATTGAGGTATGTTTAATGTTATTCTTTGAGATTCATGTATATTTTAAGTTGTAAGTTCAAAATCTACCTAGCCATGGTTCAAACTTTGTTAAATGATGGAGATGACATTCGGCCATGAATGTTACGTTCTTGGTTGGTATTTTGATGTCTTTGGTGATGAGGTAAGGAGATGGTTGACTTTGGGTGTTTAATAAAAGGGTTTGGATGTGAGAGTGTGTGAGAAGTAGAAATGAGGAGTCTTAGCAACTCCATGAAGGTTCGGCCATGGTAGTTTGAGGATTAGAGATTTTATTTCTTGTTAAAAATTTGATGAATCCTAGTGTGTGAAGTGTTTGAACCAACTAAGGATTAATAGATGCATGGGTACAAAGTAGGAAGAATCGGCTACTATGGTTGACACCAATGCCGAATGTAAAGATGTTATAGTAAATAATGTATGTGATTTGAGTTGATAATGTGAAAAAGGATAATTAGATGTATTATAAATGATATAAAGATTTTAGAAATTATTTTGGTTAGGTGTGTGTATGATTAAGTATATTCGGCAATATACTTAAAGTGAGTACTTGATATTATATGGGAGTATGTATATTCGGCCACATGAGTAAATATATATATGATGTTAAATTTGATTATGTATAATGGGCATTAAGATGTGGAACTTAAGAAATGTAGTCATATGTGGAATTACATGATGTTATAGTTGACATTGTACACACATACATCCATTCGGCCATCAACATGAGTAATTAGTGAGGATGGTTGCCGAATATACAAACATACATAAGCATGTGAAATTGAATTATGAATGTTTAACAAGATGGTTAAACTAGTGAATTATTGATTAAGCTCAAGGAGCTAAAGGAGGAGAATCAAGCAAAGGCAAAGAAAAGATCACTGAGTAGCCGAGTTGGAACCGTCTTACCCAACACAAGGTAAGTCATTAAGCATGTAGTTGGTATTATTTCAAATGGTCATAATGTTTATGTATTGATGCTGAATGGAATGAATAAATATACATATATATATATGCATGTACGTATGTGATGATGAAATTGTTGAATGAAAAGAAAAGAGGTAAGATGTACTGAGTTGTTGATCTCGGCACTAAACGTGCGGGTATAACCATTTATGACCATGAGATTGGCGCTAAGTGCGCGGGATTAAATTGTACAGCACTAAGTGTGCGATTTGACTATGTTGCACTAAGTGTGCGAAATGAATATGATGCACTAAGTGTGCGAATTGACCATGCGGCACTAAGTGTGCGAGTTTGACTATGTAGCACTAAGTGTGCGATTTGATTACTAGCACTAAGTGTGCGAGTTGATTATATAGCACTGAGTGTGCGGACTCAATATACATTCGTGAATCATTATGGACACTATGTGTGCGACACTATTGAGTCGATCGCGGACAGCGGATCGGGTAAGTGTCTTGAGTACATGGCTAATAGGTGCTATGCTTATACTTGGTGTTGAGCTCGGTAAGTTTGAACCTATATGACAAATATACTTGAAGTCACGTACATAAAATTTATCGTAGGATGGGTGAAAGGCCGTTTAGTCGTTTGATTGTAACGAAAATAAATTGATTTATGAAAATGCTTCAATGTCCTATTGATGAGTATATGGAATGTGAATGCATGAATTGATATGAAACTGAATCGATAGGTTGGAGGAACTATGGTATGGTTCGGTATGGATGGAGTAAATTGTCTCGTTCCATTTTGTTTCCTCTTGTGATAATGTTATTGATGGATGGTAGTGCATTGCTTATGACTTACTGAGTTATAAACTCACTCGGTGTTTCCTTGTCACCCATTATAGGTTGCTTGGACTCATCTATTTTTGCGGGGTTAGGCCGTCATCGAAGTCATCACACCGGATAGCAAGTTTTGGTACTTTCTTCTTAGTTGGCTAGAAGAACATTTTGGCATGTATAAGCTATTACGTTGTGTTTGAACTTTGGCATGTAAACTTTAAGCCATGCGAAAATGGCACGAATGTTCGATTGAGTTGGATCAAGGGTAGGCATGAAATGGACCTAGTTACTTTCGTGACAGATGCTGGCAGCAGCAGTGTCATGAGATTGAAAAATCACTAAAAATAGTAGGAGTGGAATTAATTGATGAATAAATTATGTAATCGAAGCTCGATGAGTCTGTTTTCATGAGGAAGTAACGAAAAGATCATATGGGCAGTATATTAAGAGATAATCAGATTTTTGTGGGACAGTGCCAGAACGGTTTCTGGATTCCCTGCTCCGACTTTGGAAATTCATTATAAATTAACCAGAGATAATTAGGGGTCGTACCATATATGTACAGATTCCTCTCTGAGTCTAGTTTTCATAGAAACAAACGGTATCAGTATTGAAGCCCCGTGCAGGGAGATATCCAAGTCGTAATGGGCAAAGGTCAGTGTAGTCGATCCCTGAAACATGGGAGACTTTGACTAATAAACTGTACTAATTGGCCCGACCAAAATTCTAGAAAAAAATACATAGATGGGTACATGAGTCTAGTTTCTGGGAAAAATTACGAAACTGATTTTTGAGTTACGAAACTCAAGATATGATTTTTTAAACGACTAGTACACAGATTGGGCAGTGTCTGGAAAATAAATTTTATAAGGGGTTAAAGTCAGTTAACACCTCGTGTTCGACTCCGGTGTCGGTTTCGGGTTTGGGATGTTACACCTTGGTTGTAAGACATTTCTAGTTTAAGTTTAATGTATTTTAGTTTCTTTTACTTTAAATCAGCTAAAGTTTTTTCCCTTTTATGTTTGTTGCTTCAGATTTTATTGTTGAATGCCTTTAGTTTCATGTTCTTTAATTTTTATTGCATAAAATCCAAATTTTTATATTTTCTTCAGCTTTACTTTAATGGTTTCCTTGCTTTTCATTTCAATGTCCATTAGTTTTATTTTCAGCATGAGCATCTAAACCTTAAAGGGGGATGGTTGATAGAGATGTAAGTAAGTTGATTTTTTGGACAATGGACTAAATCGTAATAAATTTGACTATATCAAATAGACCTAAAAACTTAGGAATTGACGCCCCTAAGGGAATATCTAGAAAAATGAGATCGAGAGTTAATCTTATTACGCACCAATTCATTTGTCACAGATTATCTAGTGAGATCGAGAGATAAACTAGATTAAATTGTTTAAATTGGTAAAATTGATACCGGGTGATAAAATGGAGCCACTCAGTAATTTAAGTGATTTAAATTCCTCATTCAAAGATCAACGAACCATATCGAAATCAACCAATCACTGTTATTCATTTATTGGTTAATCTCGTAGTTTTGTAGTATTTACAATTTGGTCCAGAGATTAGCATATTAATTTTTTTTTGCAAAATTTTCTTGTTATGACTTGTCGTATTATTCAATCGTACCAGTAGCAACTGAAGGTCTATAGTGTACGCCATTTACCACTCAATCACCATCTCCTTTGGGGACCCTTTGGAACACTTCATGTCCCATCGAAACTATAACTATTACAATTACCCTATACGTTTCAAGGAAAATCGTACTTTAAATTTACTTTATAAAATCATTTGTTTTATGCACACGCGGTCATATACACATGAATGCAAACAATGAATGAAACATGGTTTAACAGGATTGTGGAAATAGTGGAAGCTACGTATGCATGTCAATGCATTACTCTCGCTCACTTTTCGAAGGCCATTTGATTATTACATAGAGCCAACATGTCATGTACAATACCTCTGGTGTGCGCGATCCCTAAGGCTACCATGCCATTCAATAGCGACCAAGATTTTGGTTCTCCTGCCAGATATGACACAAATGTTGGGCTTCAGGGAAACCTGACATCGCAGTTGGCTAAGAAAGAAATCTCAATCATCTGCCTTTTCAGAGAGAGTTATTGTAAACGCTTTCAATAGAGTTCTACAATTACCATCTTGGGCAACGCTCATCAATAACCGATGCTCATACCTCTTATACATTCAGGTGTTATCAATTTGTACCAAAGTTTTGCAATGCTACAAAACCTTTCCTACATTGATCGAAGGTCCAACAGAATTGGTGGAAAACTCTTTCCTAGGGACTAGACAATTGTCGAAGTACATTGGGTGCATTTCTAGTTTGGTTACGGAACTTGGGACGTACTGATCTTGTACCTGACACCATTGCCACAAGACATTATAAGACCTGTCTCAACCATGATACAACTTATTCATAGCCTTTTCTTTTGCGACCAATGCCTTGTAGTACGGTAGTGTGCACTCATACTGGCTACGGATGTTTATAATCAACACCGGAACGATAATCCTGGGACTCATTTTCACCATAGGTAGAATCATGTTAGATATCATGTTAGACTTTCGCCTCAGATAATCCTAAGTTACACCTACAAAGTATGAGTTAAAATTATGCTATTAGCAAAAAAAAACCCCGATCAAATCATATTATGTGAAATATCGGGTGATCAGATCGCACACCTGATGCACCACAAGTGTGTGGGCTAGTATACTTCATTATCAACCACAAGCCCGTCTTCTTCTGAGGAGATGCCATGATTTTCCATTTGCACCTCCAATCGCTCATTACGCACATTTCCTCAAATTTTTCTAAATGAGATTTTTTGGTGTGACAGATCACGCTGTTCTTGAAGTTGTGTAGCTTTATTACAGTAAGAGACACATCTTTGTTGGGATAATTAATGCCAACTTCCAATACCCCGAACATTTGACGATGAACCTGCATGGTTAGGTGTTCTGTGCAGGAGCTGTCGAAACACTAAACCACCCTCGGTGGAAAGGTCGATGTTGGTCATGTGGGGTGGAGTTTCATATGCCCTGAATCACAGATTTGGACTTGTAGCATTTTCTAAACCATCATTTTTAGAACAACAAGCCTCTGGCTCAATTGGAATTTGGTTTGGTTTAGAAAAAAGTATAACATTCGCACCACCCGGACTAGATTGTCGAATTCGATCGGGGTCTGATAAGCATTAGTCAACAATATTCGTTTCATCTCCTTCCTCAGTTGTATTTTCTTCTTCGTCCGCGCCTTAATTGTCATCTTCAAACAAGAGTTCAATATGCTGTCATCAGACTCGATAATAGGGAATAAGTAACTAGTTCTTGTAAACTGATGTTACGGTCCACATTTACACCGGGTTGCCAACCGATGTATGTTGATGGCCCCCCAGTATAAGTGTTTCCACCCCAGGACATCGAACCACTAAAGTTGAAATCAAACACACTGCCTAAATGTTGTGCCCGGGTGTTGAGGTTTGAGTTACACTCATACCTGAACTAATAGTGGTCGCCAAAGTTGAAATCGTTGCTTAAAACTAAAAAATGTCTACCCATTGATGCTTCATGTATAGGAGCTTTGTAACAAACCAGTGAACCCATAGCATAATTGTGTAATAGGACTTTCTACTTCTACTCCGATAAGCAAATTAGTCGTAACAGTGGTCAAAGATGGACCAGCTCCATAAACCTTGGAAAACTCAACATATAAATTCATTATAGCATTTCCGCTTGAGCAGTGAGATGATATGACTTCCTTCACTCGAGCTCGCCTTTTACATCAGATAGCTCATACTTTAAGGGGTCAACCGATGTTAGATATCTACATTGCAAGCCTAAAATTCTTCCTCAACTCCAACCCCTAACTTTCCTCTTGATTCTATTTTGTAGCTCATGCAATTGAATGGTACAGTTGAAAGCCAATTCCACAGACTGGGCTCCTGCAAATATGACCCCAACATCTGTATTGCAAATTTAACTGTCATAATAAATCACAGATTTCAACATCGACTCATTTCAATTTAAAATAAATTAGATATTTAGAATAAAAAAATCTATAGATGGTCATCCAAAGAAATGCAGACAATACTCGCATTGCAACTCTTCAATATTTGCTATTGATTTGTTTCGTGTCTAAGTTTTAAATACTTTGGTAGTTTAATATCAAAAAAGAATGTAGTGAAAAGGAAGGCATGCTTCAAAATGAGTTTTAGAAGATGCACTTTCATCAAATAATAATAATGAAAGGCTCTTTTATGATCAAGAACGCATTTTAGATATCAACAAATTTCATTAGATGTGTGCTTCAAAGGGTATTCAATGCTTCAAAATGTGCTCGAAGATGTACCTAAAATTCCCGGGGTCAAGACACTTTTTGTAGACTTTTAGTGAAAATGGTAAGAAAGCTCGTCCTGCTGACACGGCAGGAAAGTGCACCTAGTTGGATGTGTTTTCTACTAAATATAAGGAAAGTGTATCTAGTTTGGCACACCTTTTTGCGATGCCAATAGGAAAGATCGCTCAGCTGGACAAGCTTTTTTACCATTTCCACAAAAAGTCTACCAAAAGTACCCCAACCTCGGAAATCCTAAGTAAGATTTGAGGCTCTTCTTTTAGATATTTGATGAAAACGCCTCACTTGCAATGTGTTTTCAGCCATGGGGTTTTTTTCCTTTCCAATCTCACCCCTCCCCCACGCCTATAGAAGGGTGGCTCTCCCTCCATACTCCATCATCTCTCTCGGCCTCTATCCCACCAGTTTACAATATTTTTTTCTCTCGGTTTTTTTCCCCACTTCAGTGTTAAAAAATTTCGTCACTAATAAAACTTCCTATTTAAGGTATTCTTGAGTCATTGGTGATGCGATATCACTCTAATACAAACACATTTTATAAATCCTATTGAGATAACACCATTACCTCGAAAACCTATCCTGTGGAAGTTGAGTTTTGAGATGTTTTACTTTATACAGTCAAAGGGGAAGTCCACATAGAGGTCTCGATCAATAGTTGTTATAAGGTCATGAATCAGAGTATAACGCAGGAGCCAGTTGAAAGTCATTTTGTGGGCCTAGCGTAAACTTTTCAGATACCCATAGATGTTGTCTTATAAATACCATACAGAAGTTTGAGGGCATAATCATAGGGAAAACTTGTGGGGCTTACCACTATAATTGGCTTAATTTTTGCTCCATTTTCACATAATCGATATCTTTAAACTTCCTTCTTATCGAAAGGCCAGCAATGCCGTGAACGTAAGAGGACTCTTAGGCAGGTAGCGACTATTGTGATGCAGTAAAGGTGATACTACTTTCGGGGTGACAATGGTTTTAATTATTAAACAACCTATTTGTACTACAACCGTTGCCACATCAACCCGAGTTTCACCTCTACAATGCCAGAACGTTGGCCTTTCGCTTGAGAGTCCTTTTATGTCCACCTCAGTATTAACCTTCAGATAAGAAACCCATTCGTTATTCCCAATGATTATGGGTATCCAAAAAGCTTGAACTGTAACACCCTAACTCGTATCTGTCGCTAGAATAGGGTTACAAAGCACTACTTTAAAATCGTAACTTAAGATATCTAACTCCAAACGTTTCATAAATCATAGCAAAATTCATTCAAAGACATGCATATGTCCCTTATTCGAGCCCTTGAGGCCTTAGAAAGACTTTAGAAATGATTCGGGACAAAACCGAAAACATTTAGAAGTTTATGGAAAAAGATAGAAAATTTCACACTACAGACGTCACACAGCTGTTTGGCCAGGCTGTGTGCCTCACACGGTTGAGACACACAACTGTGTCTCAGGCCATGTAACTTTCAAAATATGGACACACGGTCGTGTCCTAGCCCGTGTCTACGCCCGTGTAACTCTCTGACTTGGGCCATACGACTAAGCCACACGCCCGTGTGCCAGGTCGTGTAACTCTCGAAATGGCCACACATGCTCGTGTGTCAGGCCATGTGCTAGGTCGTGCAACTACCAGACTTGCAACTCTTTGAAACCTATAGGGGACACATGACCATGTTGCATGGCTGCACGGCTGAGACACAAGCTCGTGTCTTTGGCCGTGTAGACAAGAAATAGGCTAATTTCAGGCCATTTCCTTCACCCAAATCAAGCACACACCTACAAGCCATTTGCACATACAATCTGGCCTTTAAAAACTAACTAAAACATGCATAATAAGACCAATTACATAGGTTATTTATCCATACAACCAATATGCCCAAAAGGCACCTCAATCACTATAATCAAACATACTCAAACATTTGCATAATTTAGTCATTCATCACTCATACATTTTTAAACTATTTCCATACCAAAATTTACCACAATGACTACATGCCAAAACATATTCAAACATACCAAGTTGGCCATTTGATAAACCGTAATTTATATGTATTTTTATCCCATGCTTAGCCCATTTATGAATGGTTTCTCCTTAGATTTGGTAAATTTGATGCTCCTAATCCTTTAATTTCATGTTTTATACTTAGGTGACCATAGGAGAGTAAAAAGAGCGAAAAACGGGTAGAAAATAGAGAAAGGGACCCACATAGAAAATCAACATAGCCTGCACTTCCTCACACAGGCGTGTCACACGGCCGTGTCCATTTGGCAGGATTAAAGCACGACTTACACGGGTAGACTACACGCCCGTGCCTATTCAACAGCCTTGACTACGAGCTGGAGTAATCACACACGGGCATGTCTCACGGGCGTGTCCCTACCGAGTCCAAGCATAGTCCTATTCGGAAAAGGCAAATTTTTAGGGGTCTTAGGCATTCAAAAGCCTATTTAAGCACCTGAGGAGGCACTGAAGAGGGGGACGCAGAGTAGGAAGCAAGGAATTACCCAAAGAAAGCCGATTGATCCATTTCAAAAGCCGGATTCATCATCAAGACTGAAGATCTCCCTTCAAATTCCTTCTGGAGTTTTGGGTTTTCTTATGTTTTGTTACCTTTATGCTTTTGAGATGTTTTCTTTCATAAGTGTGAACTAAACCCCAAAATACCTAAGGGGAATGAAACCTAAGACGGATCTTGTTATTATTATCTGAATTGTATGATAAATATTTGACTTGTTCTTAATTATGTGTTCTTAATTCTTGTTTTAATATTCCAGGATATTGATTCAAGCTAAGCTCTTATTCAAAGGAGGAATAGACCCTGTCTAAGAGTAAAATTGTCATAATTAAGCGGAGTTGATTGCGCGCCTAGAGATAGGGTGACAAGATTTTGCCGGATTAGGGTAAAACCTAATACTGGAATCCATAGATCGAGTTAATGCAATTCTAGGGTGTTAATTAGAAAGAGATTTCAATTATTCAACCTAGGGTTAAACGTTATTAGTCTCGAGAGAGATAATAATATAACTTAGGGATTTTTACGGATCAAGTCAAATGAATAAATCGACTGATTCAGAGTCAAATAACAAGTGAAGCCTAGGTGGATTTTTCCTTAGGTATTATCTTAATCAGTCGAATTTTCCCAAAAGTATTTTCCTAAATTTTCTTTCTATGCATTCTTAGTTTCGATAACCAAACCTCTTAATTTTTAGGCTAGATAATAAAAGGGAAGTAAATACTAATAATCGTGATTCCTTTGGGTTCGACAATCCAGTCTTGCTGAACTATACTACTGTTCGATAAGTACACTTGTCTTAATCGTGAAAATAAGTTAGTCTCAAGAATGATTCATTTATAAATCTTTAAAACCTGCCACGAATATCACGTATCAAGTTTTGGTGCCGTTGTTGGGGAACGTGGATAATAGGAACACTCAATTTTTATTACTTTAGTCATTATATTTTTATTGCAATTCAAATTTTTATTTTTTTATTTTCTTTTCTAATTCTTCATTTATTTTTCTCTAACAGGTTTTCCTTGTTTATGAGAAGAAACTCGTCAGGACCACTAGTTTTTTACGGTGAGATCGACTGTACAGTTTACAAAAACCGAAGAGAAATAATGCGAAGCCTAAGATACATAGAGGACGAGCAAGAGGACGATACATCAACCACAACAGAGGAGATGGCTAAAAACCAAGAAAATCCGCTACCTCCTACGATTGCTGCTAATTAGAATCCTGCTCTGTGTACTATGTATGATTATGCTAAACCTAATTTAACAGGAACTGAGTCAAGTATAGTTAGACCTGGTATTGCTATAAATAATTTTGAACTAAAACCTAATACAATTCAAATGATACAACAGTTTGTTCAGTTTGATGGTTTGCAGGATGAGGATGCAACCAATCACCTGACAAATTTTCTGGAGTTTTGCGATACTTTTAAGATCAATGGCATTTCTGATGATTTCATTTGCCTTCGGTTGTTTCCCTTTTCATTGAGGAACAAAGCTAAACAGTGGTTGAACTCGTTGCCACGAGGGTCAATCACTACTTGGGAACAAATGAACCGAAAAGTTTTTATTAAAAAATTTTCCGCCAGCTAAAACAGCCAAATTACATAATGATATCTCCTCTTTTGTGCAGATGGATTTAGAAACACTCTACGATACATGGGAGAGATACAATGACCTTTTGCGAAGATTCCCTCACCATGGGTTAGCACTCTGGCTACAGGTTCAAATGTTTCATAATGGCCTGAATCCTTCGACTCGGCAGATGATTGACGTAGCCGCTGGTGGAACTATTAATAATAAGACACTCATGGATGCTTATGAGTTTATAGAAGAGATGTCATTGAATAATTATCAGTGGCAAGTCATGAGGAAAAAACCAACAAAACAAGCCGGCGTTTTAAATGTCAATTCAGTCACCATGCTCTCAAATCAAGTAGAACATTTGAATAAAAAAATTGACGGTTTTCTTGTTTCTTCACAGGTTCACCCAGTAATGCAGTGTGAAGCAAGTGGAGGTGGATCAAGCAATTCATAATACCCACCCTATGGCCATAGCATGGAGAACGAGCAGTTAAATTATATGGGTAATAATCGTCGATCTCAAAATAATCCTTATAGTAATACTTGCAATGCAGGTTGGAGGAACCACCCAAATTTCTCATGGGTAGGCCAAGGGAATCAAAGACCACCACCTCTAGGCTTCCAACAACCACCCTACCAACAAGAGAAAAAGCCGAACCTTGAGGAGTTGCTAACAAAATTCATCTCAATGTCAGAAACTCAATTTTAGAATTCTGAGACAACACTCAAGAATCAAGCGTCGATCCAAGGGCTCGAAACTCAGATAGGTCAGCTCACTAAATTGATCTTTGAACGACCACAAGGTAGCCTGCCGAATAACACTGAACCCAACCTAAGTGGGAAAGTGTTAGTTGAATCTGAAAAGAAGCCACCACAAGAAGCTGATAGAAAGGAGGTCGAACCCGAAAATAATGACAATCTAATGCCAAAAGAATATAAACCACCAATCTCATACCCAGCAAAGTTGAAGAAAGACCGCATGGATGCACAATTCAGTAAATTTCTTGAACTTTTTAAACAACTGCATATTAACTTACCTTTTGTTGAAGCTATATCGCAGATGCCTACATATGCAGAATTTTCAAAAGAGCTTCTAACAAACAAAAGGAAGTTTGAAGACTTATCTACAGTGGAACTTAATGAAGAGTGCTCAGCCATACTCTAGAATAAACTGCCAACCAAACTGAAAGATCCAGGAAGTTTTACTATTCCCTGCATAATTGGTAGTTTGAATGTTGATAAAGCACTAGCTAATTTAGGTGCCAGCATTAATTTGATGCCATATAAAATTTTTAAACAACTTGGTCTTGGGGAACTTAAACCCACTAGGATGAGTATTCAATTAGCTGATAGATCTGTTAAATATCCTAGGGCAATTATAAAGGATGTAATTGTAAAAGTAGACAAATTTATATTCCCTGTTGATTTCGTTGTGCTTAACATGGATGAAGAAGTTGAGGTGCCTTTAATCTTAGGTCAGCCATTTCTAGCCACTGCTAGGGCTGTAATTGATGTGGGTGATGGTAAATTGGTACTTAGAGTAAGTGACGAAGAGATTATTTTTAAAATTTATGATGCCATGAGATTTTCTAGAGAACAGGATGACTCATGTTATTTTGTCGACTCTATTGACATGCTACTCAAGATTCTGTTCAGGAAATCGTACACAAGGACACGATGGAACTGTGTCTCACCCAAGGAGAGGGGATGGATGATGATTCTTAAATAGGAACCGAACTAAACTCCAATGAAACCTCCCCAAAACTAGTAGAATATGAGGGAATTAAGGTAAAAGATAAACTTAAGCAAAAACTTTCTATTAACGAACCTCCCAAACTAGAACTTAAACAATTGCTGAATCTTCCTTGGAAATAATTCCACATTACCGGTAATTATTGTATCCAACTTGCAACCCAAAGAGAAAGAGGAATTACTCCAAGTATTAAGAGAGCATAAAAGGGCCATTGCTTGGAAAATTTCTGGCATTAAAAGGATCAGCCCTTCTTTTTGCACCCACAAAATTTTAATGGAAGATGAATATAAACCATGAGTGAAAGCCCAAAGACGACTGAACCCCAACATGAAGGAAGTTGTTAAAGCTAAGGTAATTAAACTCCTAGATGATGGAATTTTTTATCCTATTTCTGACAGTTCTTGGGTGAGTCCAACGCAGGTTGTTCCTAAGAAAGGAGGCATGAGTGTTTTGACCAATGAAAAGAATGAATTAATCCCAACAAGGACAGTCACAGGTTGGAGAGTATGCATTGATTATAGGAAGCTAAATGATGCCACGAGAAAAGACCAGTTTCCCCTTCCATTCATTGACCAATGTTAGAAAGATTGTCAGGACACATGTACTACTGCTTTTTAGACGGACTCTCTGGCTATATCTAAATCCCAATAGCTCTTGAAGATCAAGAAAAGACGACATTTACATGTCCATACGGTACGTTTGCTTATCATAGAATGCCTTTTGGATTATATAATGCTCCTGCTACTTTTCAGCGCTGCATGATGGCCATTTTTGAGGAACTCGTAGAAGACATCATGGAGGTATTTATGGATGATTTTTCGGTTTTCGGTAACTCTTTCCATATTTGCCTCAAAAATTTAAAACGAGTGTTAATAAGATGTGAGGAAACAAACCTTCTGCTTAACTGGGAAAAATATCACTTTATGGTTCAAGAGGTATTGTGTTAGGACATAAAATTTCTAGCAGAGGGATTGAGGTTGAGAAATCTAAAATTGAAACCATTGAAAAACTACCTCCCCCTAATTCGGTTAAGGCTATTAAAAACTTCTTAGGACATGCTGGGTTTTATAGAAGATTTATTAAAGACTTTTCTAAAATAGCTAAACCTTTAACTAAATTACTAAAAAAATATGTGCCTTTTAATTTCGATCAGGAGTGTTTAGAAGCATTTAATCCTTTAAAGGATAAACTGACTAAAGCTCGAATTATAATTGCACCTGATTGGAATTCACCTTTTGAACTAATGTGCGATGCGAGTGATTTTGCAGTAGGTGTATTTTGGGACAGCGAAGAGATAAACATTTTCAACCTATCTATTATGCTAGCAGTACTTTGTAAGCCGCACAAGAAAACGACACCACTACGGAGAAAGAGCTGCTAGCTATGGTTTTTGCAGTCGATAAATTTAGGTCATATTTCATATTGTCTAAAGTTGTTGTTTATACTGACCATTCCACTCTTCTCCACCTTTTGACTAAAACTGATGCAAAACCTCGACTCATTCAATGGATCTTATTATTACAGGAATTTGACTTGGAGATTAAGGATAAGAAAGGAGCTGAAAATCTTGCGGCTGACCATCTCTCCAGGCTTGAAAACTTGATTACCAAAAACCAGATGACATTGAAATAAATGATTCATTCTCTGAAGAACAATTTTTTGCTATATCTGATTCTGAGGTACCTTGGTTTGCAGATATTGCAAATTTTTTAGCTGCTAACATTATCTCAAAAGGGTTGACACATCAGCAAAAGAAGCGATTCTTCACTGATGTGAAAAACTACTTTTGTGAATACCCTTTTCTTTTCCGTAAATGTGAAGATCAAATCATAAGAAAATGTGTTACAACGACAGAAGCATTGAAAATCTTGGAACACTTCCACTCCGGACCGACCAGAGGACATTACGGTGGAAATAAGACCGTACATAAAGTCCTCGAATCAGGTTTTTATTGGCCCACTCTATTCAAAGACGCCAATAGGTATGTTACTTCTTGTGACAAATGTCAAAGGACAGGTAATATATCCAAACATGATGAAATGCCTCAGACATATATGCTCTCATGTGAAATATTTGATGTTTGGGGTATCATCTTCATGGGTCCATTCCCTAGTTCATTGGGGAATAAATACATCTTAGTAGCTGTTGATTATATGTCCAAATGGGTTGAAGCCCAAGCTTTACCTACTAATGATGCTAGAGTAGTAGTACGATTCCTTCAGAAAATTTTCTCTCGATTTGATACACCTAGAGCAATTATCAGTGATAGGGGTACTCATTTTTGTAACACCCAATTTGACAAGATCCTTAATAAATACGGTGTTCATCACAAAATAGCTACCCCTTATCAACCTCAAACTAGTGGCCAAGTTGAAGTAGCGAACCGAGAGCTTAAACGTATCCTAGAAAAAACAGTAGAATTAAACAGGAAGGATTGGACAATGAAAGTAGATGATGCTTTATGGGCTTATAGAACTGCTTTTAAGACTCCCACAGGAACATCACCTTACAGACTTGTTTATGGGAAAAGTTGTCACCTACCGTTTGAGTTAGAACACAAGACATTCTAGGCCATAAAATTTCTAAACCTTGACCCCAAACATGTAGGTGAAAACAGGTTGATGTAGTTGAACGAGTTAGATGAGTGAGCCAATGCATATGAAAATTCACGCCTATATAAGGAAGCGACGAAGCGCCGCACGACGTCCGTTTGAAGCAACGAAGGTAATTTGAAGTTGGAGATCTTATCCTATCATATAATTCGAGGCTCAAATTGTTTCCTGGAAAGCTTAAATCACGATGGTCAGGTCCTTTCCTAGTTCAAACTGTGTTTCCATATGGCAGAGTAGAGGTAAGTCATCCATCACAAGGCACTTTTAAGGTAAATGGACATCGACTCAAAATGTATAATGGTGAGAATTTCAAAGACGATAAAGAGGAGCTACGGCTCCACGAAGTTACCTAAATATACCTACAATGTAGAGTCGAGCTTAGACTATAAACAAGCGCATCTCGGGAAGCACCCCGAGCACTAACGGTGTTAACTTCTTTAAATTTTAGTCTGTAATATTTAATTCACTAACTGAGTCACTGTACACAGGATTTTCAGAACCACACAGCCAGGCACACGAGCGTGTCGTAAGCCATGCACATACAACGGGATGCAACACGGTCGTGCGATACGGCCGTGTGAAAATAGAGCAAAAATGTTTCCCCAATATGGGATCCGATAAATTTGCCACGACCGTGCGACGTGGCCGTGGGCAATCCGGCCAAAGTAACACAGGCGAGTGACACGACCGCGCCTATCGACCGTGGTCGAGCCACGAGCGTGTGCCTGCATACACTGGCGTGGGATAATTGAACGAAGATTGGCACGGCCGTGCAACATGGCCGTGTGCACCAATGTGCCAAATTTCGAAAACCAAGAAATGCACGGGCTGAAATAAAGGCACACGGGTGTGGCCCACGGCCGTGTGCCCCAATTTCTCTATAAACACCTATTATTTCTTTTATTATTATCATTATATTTTGAAATTCCTTTTTATTTCCTTTTAATACTATTTTATCTTGAGTTTTTACAAGTTTTAGTTTTGACTATTTCATTACGACTAATTATGCTTCATTATATTCCCTAAAAAGTTCCTGATTCTATCACAGTTATAAAGAGCCCCAAAGCTCATCATCACATAGGAACCAAAAACTCCACTGGGAAAGGTTCTCCACGACTGCCATGTCCTGCTCGACCATGACCATAGCCACCACCAGATATAATATTCTTTTGGCACAGGACTCAAGGACTAATGAACCTCTACCACCACTAAAGTATCCTCCTCCACTCTCATTGTAACACCCCTAACCCGAATCCGATCATCGGATTAAGGCTAAGAGGTATTACCTAACTAAACATTTATTTATCTCATTCATATTGTCAATAAACATAAACGGAGATCGAACTGAAATACATATTGATATTTAAGTTATACGCCATTTTCGTATGGCCCAAAATATTTACAATTTCAAAACATCGTTATCATCAGCCTAACCTATACATGCCATATCGAGTCCAAAATATAACTGTACCAAAAAGATCAATAGTGTGATGAACGGCTGACGATTCCCGAGTCGGTGGCCAAAATCAACAATCCATAAAATAGACAAATAAAGAACAGAGTAAGCTTTCAAAGCTTAGTAAGTTTTAAGCATCACAAACAATTAAAGACTTATCGAAAATCGAAACATTCGTTTAAACATACTTATTCTCAATTCAAATTACTTCATGGCCGAATACACATAAACATATACATAGATTTCTCAGCACATATTTTTCTTCTACTTAAAGTTCATACGATGTATTTAAATCAAATAATCTAATATATTAACAACATTTGATCGAATAGGTCATTGTTTTACTCGTAGATATAACAATCATTCACACGTAAGTATCATTCTATAATACTAATAATTCACAAAATCATTGACTGAATGTACATGAGCACATAAAGAAATTTTAACATATAATTCATGTACAAATATACCATGACCGATTAAATCATTCTCATATTCACAAATATAACCATCAATCACATTTATATAAATATTCTTCTTTGATGCTAATGATTCACTTTGAAATCAATTCACCGATGAGTAAGTAATACGAACCTGAACATCTTAAAAGTATAGTACTTACTCGACGATGGTTTACTGCGAACATTAAATATCGTAATCTTACTTAACTTATTGGCATTAAGCCTGTCTGGTCTTAAGACTTGAAACTAATTACCAGCACAAACCTATGGAAATTTAAACCGGTACAATACTAGCTCGAAGCCTGCGGGACTTTAGCCCGGACATATTTCCAGCACGTAGCCTGTGGACCTTAAGTCCGGTTATAATTCCAGCACATAGCCTACGGACCTTAAGTCCGGATATAATTCCAGCACATAGCCTACGGACCCTAAGTCCGGATATAATTCCAGCACATAGCCTGTGGACCCTAAGTCCGGATAAACATCACTGAATATCATGCATACTTATTCGCAAGAAAATTCAATTCACATAACATCTCACAATCATAGTTCATTTATTCCCTTCGAATAATAGCATAACATGGGCACCATTCATATAACTTTTGGCTCAATAACATACATAAGAATATATGCCCATTTTACTTTCCAAGCTTAACTTCTAATGTCTACTATACTTTAAGCCTTAAAAATAAATTATTTGTCAATCAACTATATTCAAATAGATTCAATAGATCACAATACAGTAATTATCAATTACGTACTAAATGTGACTATTCAAAACTTACCTCGGATATATTTGAACGGTTGCGGAAAGGCTACTCAATTACTTTCTCTTTTCCCCTATCCAACTTCGACCCTCTTTGCTCTTGAGCTTAAATTCAAAAATTTTAAACTAGTCATTATTCGACTATTCAAGCATTACTTCAGAAATATAATATAGTATATATATTCGACTTTCACACATATAGATCATAGTAAGTTTATAAGAAAAAATTAAGCAACTCATTAACAAATTTTTATCAATGTTTACCACATAATCACGAATTCACAATAAGCTATCTTCCTGAGCAACAGTCACCAAATTATTCAAAAATGGAGCTACGAAACTCCAAATCAATTGCCGTGAAATTTCCCTGAAAATAGACTCATATATCTTTTATCCATAAAATTTTCAGAATTTTTAGTTTGGCCAATCAATACCAGATTTTTCTTAAAGTTTCCCCTGTTTCACTGTTTGACTAATCTGACCACCCTTTACTACGAATCAAATTTCTAATTGTACAGAAGTCAAAATATGTTCTCGTTGATTTCATTTGAAACTAGACTCATTAAACTTTAATTAAATAGTTTATTCAACTTCTAACTCCACTCTCACAATTTATGGTGATTTTCCAAAATCACATTACAGCTGCTGTCCCAAGCAGATTTACTACAATTTACTATTTCACAACTCTTTGCATTCATAATATTTAAACATGTATATCACCAATCAATTTCATCACATATCTATAATTTCACTTAAGCATAATATCAATCCAAATATATCCATTGTCCATATATCAAGCTTACTTAAAGCTATTTATAATTTATTCATATCATTAACCAAATATAGTTATGCAACCAAAACACAAATCATACATACCTTATACTATGCATATCAAAATAACTCCAAACATGATCGGATATAACTGAATTTAAACATGAAAATTAAGCCATTTTCGAACTCCTATAGCTCATTCGGCATTTACAAAATCATACCACTAGAATTCATGTACAATACCGAACCTTTATACATTCAAACATCTACCCTATTCTTTTCAAATCATCTAAACGGCAATACTCACATTTTAGCATTTAACTACAAAACATTTATTCAAGTAACTAAACAAGTCCAAGTTCGGCTATTACACATATAAATACTATCAAATTAAATTTTTAACTAGTTCAAACTTCTCTCATCAACATTTATTCATCAAAACATAAAGAAAATAATCAAATCTCTCCATTAACAACCATGGCTGAATGCTCCATTCACCACCCAAATCCAAAATTTTAACATGGGCTAAGTAAGGAACTTAGTTACTAACTTAAAATGAGCTAAAATTTCAAAATCTAACATGAATTACTAACCTTGTTTTAAACTTAAGATGGCCGAATGCTATATCCCCTTTTCTTCTTTAAAGTTCGGCTACTAAGGAAGAAGATGAAGCCAACATTTTGTTTTTCTTTTGTTTTTCTATTATCCTTTCTTAATTTACTTAATTTTTTTTATTTCATAAATTAAACCATTACCATATAATATTATTATACAACACATATTTTACTTACCATCATTATCATGGCCGGCCACTATAACTAAAATGGGATATTTGACATGCAAATCCACTTATTTACACCATCAATTATTTGGCCTCTACAAAAATAACCTATCATATTTCAAAATGTCTCATATAAGTCCTATTTAATAAATTTCACATACAACTGACAAAATCAAAGCATGAAACTTTCACACATGCATTTTCACATATAATAAGCATAGAATATAACGGTTAATTATTTTTATGACCCGGTTTTGTGGTTTCAAAACCACTTTCCGACTAGGGTCAAATTAGGACTGTCACAACTCTCTCCCCCTTAGAAATTTTCATCCTCGAAAATATTACCAGCAAATAAATTAGGATATCGTTCTTTCACGGAGTCTTCAAGCTCCCACGTAGCTTCTTCAACCCCGTGTTTGACCCACAACACTTTTACTAATGAAATTGTCTTGTTCCGCAATTCTTTTACCTCACGAGTCAATATACGAACTGGTTCTTCTTCGTAACTCAAATCAGATCAAATCTCAACCTCTGATGGACTAATTACATGCAATGGATCGGATCTATAATGTCCAAGCATCGAAACATGAAAAACATTGTGAATCTTTTCAAGTTCAAGGGGAAAAATCAATCTGTATGCTACCAACCCAACTCGTTCGGATATTTCATACAGCCCGATGAACCTCGGACTCAATTTTCCCTTACAGCCAAACCTGAGCACCTTTTTCCAAGGTGAAACTTTAAGAAATACTTTGCCTCCGACCTGATACTCAATGTCTTTTTGTTTTAAATCCGCATACGACTTCTGAGGATCTGCAGCTGCTTTTAGACTTTCACGGATCACTTTTACTTTCTGTTTAGCATCTTTAATCAAATCAACCCCAAAGATTTTACTTTCACTGAGCTCGGTCCAAAACAGCGGTGTACGGCATTTACGACCGTACAAAGCCTCGTAAGGTGCCATCTTAATGCTTGATTGAAAACTGTTGTTGTAAGCGAATTGAATCAAAGGTAAATACCGTTCCCATGAACCACTAAACTCAAGGATGCAACATCTCAACATATCCTCAAGTATCTGAATTACTCATTCTGATTGACCGTCCGTCTGAGGATAAAACGCGGTGCTAAAATATAGTTTGGTACCCAGAGAATCTTGTAATTTCTTCCAAAACCTTAATGTAAATCTTAGGTCCCTATCTGACACAATTGAAACAGGTACCCCGTGTAATCTGACAATCTGAGAGACATACAACTCTGTTAACTTATCCAGTGAAAAATCCGTACGTACGAGAATGAAATGAGCTGATTTAGTCAATCTATCCACAGCAACCCAAATCGCATCTTTCTGGCTTGGTGACAATGGCAACCCAGATACAAAATCGATTGTGACTCGATCCCATTTCCATTCGGGTATCATGATCGGCTGAAGTAATCCTGAAGGCACTTGATGTTCCGCTTTCACTTATTGACATATCAAACACTTCGAGACAAAATCAGAAATGTCTCGTTTCAAACCATGCCCCTAATACTGATGTTTCAGATCGTTGTACATTTTCGTACTACCCGGGTGAACTGACATTCGGCTACTATGAGCCTCGCTCAAAATCATCGAAATAAGTTCCAAATTTCTTGGAACACACAATCTACTTCTGAACCTCAAACAATCATTGTCGTCAATTTGAAACTCTGAATCCACATTTGAAACACATTCAGTTCGTTTAGCAACCAATTCATCATCGACTTTCTGAGTTTCTCATATTTGATGAATCAATAACGGTTTGGCTTTTAATTCTGCTACTAACACATTATCGGATGAAACGGACAAGTGTACATTCATCGCTCGCAAAGCAAACAGCGACTTGCGACTTAAAGCATCGGCAACCACTTTAGCCTTTCCCGGGTGATAGTCAATGACAAGCTCGTAATCTTTCAACAACTCAATCCAACGTCTTTGTCTCAGATTCAATTCTCTTTGAGTCATCAAATATTTGAGACTTTTGTGATCTGAATATACATGACACCTCTCTCCAAATAAGTAGTGTCGCCATATTTTCAAAGCAAATACGATGGCAGCTAATTCGAGATCATGTGTCTGATAGTTTTTCTCATATGGCTTCAATTGCCTCTAAGCGTAAGCTACAACTCGACCTTCTTGCATCAATACACAACCCAGCCCATGTAAGAACGCATCACTATAAATGATGAACTTTTTACCGAATTCGGGCTGCACTAACACTGGAGCTTTAGTCAAATAGGTTTTCAGTTGGTCAAAACTTTTTTGGCACTTTTCTGACCATTCGATCTTAACATCTTTCTGAAGTAGCTTCGTCATTGGTGTGGCTATCATCGAGAAACCCTTTACAACCCGTCTGTAATAACCGGCAAGTCCCAAAAAGCTCCGAACTTCAGTAACATTTCTAGGAGGCTTCCAATCAAGTATGGCTGATATTTTACTCGGATCAACACGAATACCCGATGCGGATACGACATGCCCAAAAAAGCTAACTTCTCTCAACCAGAACTTACATTTACTGAACCTAACATATAACTGCTTGTCCCGTGAAATCTGCAACACTAATCTCAGCTGCTCGGCATGTTCGGTTTCATCTCACGAATAGATCAAAATGTCGTATATAAACACAACTACAAACCAGTCCAAATACTGTCTAAAGATCCGATTCATCAGGTCCATAAATACCGCAGGGGCATTAGTAAGCCCAAACGGCATCACTCAGAACTCGTAGTGACCGTATCTCGTTCTGAAAGAAGTTTTAGGCACATCTGAGTCTCGAACTCGCAACTGATAATAACCCGATCTCAAATCTATCTTTGAAAACACTGAGGCTCCCTTCAGCTGATCAAACAAATAATCAATACGCGGTAACTAATATTTGTTCTTTATTGTCACTTTATTTAATTAACGATAGTTGATGCACATTATCATGGTTCCGTCTTTCTTTTTCACAAACAATACTGGTGCACCCCAAGGTGAGAAACTCAGTCGAGCGAAACCTCTATCCGTCAACTCTTGCAATTGAGCTTTCAATTCCTTCAATTTGGTTGGTGCCATACGATACGGAGCTATCGAAATTGGTGTAGTCCCAGGTACAAGTTCAATGCCAAACTCTACCTCTCGAACAGGTGGTAATTCTGGTAACTCCTCAAGAAAAACACCCGAATACTCACAAACCACTGGCACTGATTCAAGTTTCTTTTCTGACTCTTTACTATCAAGTACGTACGCAAGAAATGCTTCACACCCCTTCTTTACATATTTCTGAGCCAACATCGAGGATATTACTGCTGGTAACTCGTTCAAATCAGCAGACTCAACTCGGATAATCTCATCATTTGCACATTTTAAATCAATAGTCTTTCTTTTGCAATTCACAACTGCATTATGTACGGTCAACCAATCCATACCGAGAATAACATCAAATTCATCAAACGGTAAAAGCCCCAAATCGGCAGGAAAATAGAAACCTCGAATTATCAGGGGACATTTCCTGCACACTTTGTCGACTAGCACATAACGACCCAAGAGATTCGACACTCGAATCACGAACTCAGTAGACTCAACAGGTAGAGTCTTACTGGATGCTAAAATCTTACATACATATGAATGAGTAGAACCAGGGTCAATGAATGCAATCACATCAGTATCAATGAGAGTGAAAGTACTGGCAATAATATCAGGCGAAGAAGCATCCTCGCATGTGCGTATAGCATAAGCTCTAGCAGGAGCACGAGCCTCGGATCTGGTCGTAGTATCTCTAGACCCTCTCTGACTGCCACTAGCATTCCCCGTATTCCTAGGTGGTCTACCTCGAGCTGTAGCAGTACTCGTTGTCCCACTCTGATTCACATTTTGCTCTAACAATCTCGAGCAGTCTTTGATGAAGTGGTCGGATGATCCGCATCTATAACAGGAGTGATCATGAAATCTACAACTCCCCAAATGCCATTTTCCACAAAACTTACACTCGGTCCTATCTCGACGATCATTTCCAACACTGGCAACTAAAGTGGCTCGCGTACTCATAGGAGGTCGATCATGGTCTCGTCTGAAAAAGCCCGAAGTGTTCTTAGATCGGCCAGAATCATCTCGAAATTTCTTCGATGATTACTGAAAAGGCTTTCCCAAAGATCTTTTATGAAACTCTCCAACTCCAACATCAGCTTTCCTTTTCTCTTTACTAAGCTCCTCGGCTTTGCAAGCTCGCTCAACAAGTACTACGAACTCTCTGATTTCAAGAATGGCAACAAACATTTTAATATCTTCATTTAGCCTGTCCTCGAAGCGTTTACACGTAATAGCCTCAAACGATACATATTGCAGAGCATATCTACTAAGTCTGACGAACTTTCATTCATAATCAGTAACTGACATGGAACCCTATTTAAGTTCAAAAAATTCTTTCCGTTTCTAATCAATGAACCTCTGACTAATACACATTTTCCAGAATTCAGTTTGGAAGAACTCCCACGTCACCCGCTCTCGGGGTACAACAGAAACCAATGTATTCCACCAATAATAGGCAGAATCACGTAGCAAAGATATAGCACATTTCAGGCATTCATTGGGTGTGCAAGATAGTTCATCAAGTACTCGAATAGTGTTGTCCAACCAAAATTAAGCTTGCTCGGCATCATCATTGTCTGTAGCTTTAAATTCAGTAGCCCCGTGCTTTCGAATTCTGTCAACCTGGGGCTTATTCAACCTCATCTGATCAATTACTGGAGGTATCGTGGGTGCAATGGGCGTATTTGTCGGAAGTGGGGGTTGTGGAGCAGCCGCATTAGTTCAAATGTAGTGGTTAAAACAATCATTCATCACATTATAAAAGGCTTGTCTAGCCTCGTCATTTTGATTTCTCGCAATAGGTTGAGAGTCCATTGGCGCTGTCCCGTGTGTGGGAGCAGGCGCTACACTCTCTACAACATCAACTATTGCTTGAGCGGGATCGGGATCGGGATCCATTACTATACAAAAACACATTTTTAACTGTAAGAAATCATTACACTATCGTATTAACACTATATGGCATGTATAGCTAGACTCATATACGCTACGTTAGTCATAGAATCGACTAAATTGTAGCTCTGATACCAATAAAATATAACACCCCTAACCCGAATCCGATCGCTGAATTAAGGCTAAGAGGTATTACCTAACTAAACATTTATTTATCTCATTCACATTGTCAACAAAAATAAACAGAGATCGAACTGAAATACATATTGATATTTAAGTTAGACGCCATTTTCGTATGGCCCAAAATATTTACAATTTCAAAACATCGTTATCATCAGCCTAACCTATACATGCTATATCGAGTCCAAAATATAACTGTACCAAAAAGATCGATAGTGTGATGAACTGCTGACGATTCCCGAGTCGGTGGCCAAAATCAACAATCCATAAAATAGTCAAATAAAGAACAGAGTAAGCTTTCAAAGCTTAGTAAGTTTTAAGCATCACAAACAATTAAAGACTTATCAAAAATCGAAACATTCGTTTAAACATACTTATTCTCAATTCAAATAACTTCATGGCCGAATACACATAAACATATACATAGATTTCTCAGCACATATTTTTCTTCTACTTAAAGTTCATACGATGCATTTAAATCAAATAATCTAATATATTAACAACATTTGACCGAATAGGTCATTGTTTTACTCGTAGATATAGCAATCATTCACACGTAAGTATCATTCTATAATACTAATATTTCACAAAATCATTGACTGAATGTACATGAGTACATAAAGAAATTTTAACATATAATTCATATACAAATATACCATGACCGATTAAATCATTCTCATATTCGCAAATATAACCATCAATCATATTTATATAAATATTCTTCTTTGATGCTAATGATTCACTTTGAAATCAATTCACCGATGAGTAAGTAATACGTACCTGAACATCTTAAAAGTATAGTACTTACTCGACGATGGTTTACTGCGAACATTCAATATCGCAATCTTATTTAACTTACTGGCATTAAGCCTGTCAGGTCTTAGGACTTGAAACTAATTACCAGCACAAACCTATGGAAATTTAAACCCGGTATAATACCAGCTCGAAGCCTGTAGGACTTTAGCTCGGACATATTTCTAGCACGTAGCATGCGGACCGTAAGTCCGGTTATAATTCCAGCACATAGCCTGCAGACCTTAAGTCCGGATATAATTCCAGCACATAGCCTGCGGACCCTAGTCCGGATATAATTCCAGCACATAACCTGCGGACCCTAAGTCCAGATAAACATCACTAAATATCATGCATACTTATTCGCAAGAAAATTCAATTCACATAACATCTCACAGTCATAGTTCATTTATTCCCTTCGAATAATAGCATAACATGGGCACCATTCATATAACTTTTGGCTCAATAACATACATAAGAATATATGTCCATTTTACTTTCCAAGCTTAACTTCTAATGTCTACTCGACTTTAAGCCTTAAACATAAATTATTTGTCAATCAACTATATTCAAATAAATTCAATAGATCGCAGTACAGTTATCATACACATATCAAGACATTATCAATTTCGTACTAAATGTGACTATTCAAAACTTACCTCGGATATACTTGAACGGTTGCGGAAAGGCTACTCAATTACTTTCTCTTTTCCCCTATCCAACTTCGACCCTCTTTGCTCTTGAGCTTAAATTCAAAAATTTAAACTAGTCATTATTCGACTATTCAAGCATTACTTCAGGAATATAATATAATATATATATATTCGACTTTCACATATATAGATCATAGTAAGTTTATAGGAAAACATTAAGCAACTCATTAACAAAATTTTATTAATGTTTACCACATAATCACAAATTCACAATAAGCTGTCTTCCTGAGCAACAGTCACCAAATTATTCATAACTGGAGCTACGAAATTCCAAATCAATTGCTGTAAAATTTCCCTGAAAATAGACTCATATATCTTTTATCCATAAAATTTTTAGAATTTTTAGTTTGGCCAATCAATACTAGATTTTTCTTAAAGTTTCCCCTGTTTCACTATTTGACTAATCTGACCACCCTTTACAACGAATCAAATTTCTAAATGCACAGAAGTCAAAATATGTTCTCGTTGATTTCATTTGAAACTAGACTCATTAAGCTTTAATTAGATAGTTTATTCAGCTTCTAACTCCACTCTCACAATTTATGGTGATTTTCCAAAATCACATTACAGCTGCTGTCCCAAGCAGATTTACTACAATTTACTATTTCACAACTCTTTGCATTCATATTATTTAAACATGTATATCACCAATCAATTTCATCACATATCTATAATTTCACTTAAGCATAATCTCAATCCAAATATATCCATTGTCCATATATCAAGCTTACTTAAAGCTATTTATAATTTATTCATATCATTAACCAAATATAGTTATGCAACCAAAACACAAATCATACATACCTTATACTATGCATATCAAAATAACTCCAAACATGATCGGATATAACCGAATTTAAACATGAAAATTAATCCATTTTCGAACTCCTATAGCTCAGTCGGCATTTACAAAATCATGCCATTAGAATTCATGTACAATACCGAACCTATAGACATTCAAACATCTACCCTATTCTTTTCAAATCATCTAAACGACAATACTTACATTTTAGCATTTAACTACAAAACATTTATTCAAGTAACTAAACAAGTCCAAGTTCGGCTATTACACATATAAATACTATCAAATTAAATTTTTAACTAGTTCAAACTTCTCTCATCAACATTTATTCATCAAAACATAAAGAAAATAATCAAATCTCTTCATTAACAACCACGGCCGAATGCTCCATTCACCACCCAAATCCAAAATTTTAACATAGGCTAAGGAAGGAACTTAGTTACTAACTTAAAATAAGCTAAAATTTCAAAATCTAACATGAATTACTAACCTTGTTTTAAGCTTAAGATGGCCAAATGCTATATCCCCTTTTCTTCTTTAAAGTTCGGCTACTAAGGAAGAAGATGAAGCCAACATTTTGTTTTCCTTTTATTTTTCTATTATCCTTTCTTAATTTACTTAATTTTTTTATTTCATAAATTAAACCATTACCATATAATATTATTATACAACACATATTTTACTTACCATCATTATCATGGTCGGCCACTATAACTAAAATGGGATATTTGACATGCAAATCCACTTATTTACACCATCAATTATTTGGCCTCTGCAAAAATAACCTATCATATTTCAAAATGTCTCATATAAGTCCTATTTAATAAATTTCACATACAAATGAAAAAATCAAAGCATGAAACTTTCACACATGCATTTTCACATATAATAAGCATAGCATATAACGGTTAATTATTTTTGTGACTCTGTTTTGTGGTTCCGAAACAACTTTCCGACTAGGGTCAAATTAGGACTGTCACACTCATCATTGCCTTGGCCAATTATTCTCCATAACTCCAATTCAAGGAGTTCATTCATCATTTAGGAAGTTTCACTTCTCTCCCTATCCTATGATTTTATATCTATCTTTTTCAATATATATCTTTGTACATTGAGGGCAATGTACATCTTAAGTGTGGGGGGTCTTTTATATCATCATTAGAAATCCCTGAATTTTGTCTTATTCTCACGTGAATCACTCATATCACAATTAGAATGAATTTTAATTAATTTATGATTTTTATTGATATGTCTTGAATTAAAACATAGGCAATTATGCATTGATTGTTTAAACTTTTAGACATTAGGGAATCAAGAATGATAAGTTGATTTTTGAAGAATTAAAAACTTTTAAGTTATTTCTCTAAGTTTAGGTATTATCTTGAGTTGAAATTCACAGGTTTAAACATCAAAAAGCCATAATTTTTGTGAGATCTTGAGCCTTTAGAGCATATTTTATTCCTTTCATGCTCACTTTCATTATGAGTGCGTCAGTTTTGATTTGTTATTCTAGAACTTGCTTGATTATGCATGTCAAGACCACACCATTTGATTTGATATGTCAAGATGATAAAGGCACTTAGGTTTAACCCACTCACTCCAAAAAAGCCTACCTCCATAATTAACCCTTAGTGAACCCCTTTTGAGCCTAACAAGCCATTAATTGATTTACCCTCAATATTAACCTTTAACCCATTATTGTTGAAATCCCCTAATTTGATCCCTATTTTTGTCGAGATTTGATTTGAACAAATTGCTTAGCTAGGTTTTGTTCTTCTATGTATTTGACTTGTTCTTAAAAAAAATACTTACATACATGTTAGTAGTAATTCATCATTTTTGAGCTTGAGTGTTAATTCCATATTCTGATAAGAAGCTCACTTGTATTCAATTGATGACTAGTTATTTTTCTAGAAAGGTAATTTTTCAATTCAATCTCGATTCTAACTTCTTCTTTCAGCTTTTGACCACAGCCCCTAACCAAAGCCACATTACAACCCTCTAAAAGACCTTTTTGATTGATGTATCAGCTCAATATTTAGTGAGGATGTTAAACTCTGCGATATTTTGATCAAAGGTAATTACTTAGATGAGGGGAGACACCTATCTTTTCGTGATAAAATGCTCAACTTGGAATGTTTGAAACTTTGATGTACTTTTAGTTGAATTTTCAATGTGTGAGTACTTATGGATTATTTTGAGATATTATTTATAGGGATTATAAATTGAGAAGAATTTATTTTGATTGTGAGTTGAGGATTTTGCTTGAGAACAAGCAAATGCTTAAGTGTGGGGGTATTTGATAAACCGTAATTTATACATATTTTGATCTCATGCTTAGCCCATTTATGAATGGTTTCTCCTTAGATTTGATGAATTCGATGCTCCTAATCCTTTAATTTCATGTCTTATACTTAGGTGAGCATAGGAGGGTAAAAAGAGTAAGAAACGGGCCGAAAATGGAGAAAAGGGACCCACATGGGAAATCAACACGGCCTGGACTTCCTCACATGGGCATGTCACACGTCTGTGTCCATTTGGTAGGATTGAAGCATGACTTGCACGGGTAGACTACACGCCCATGCCTATTCAACAGCCTTAACCACAGGCTGGAGTAATCACACACGGGCGTGTCCCTGCCGAGTCCAAGTATAGTCCTATTTGGAAAAGGTCAATTTTTAGGGCTCTTAGGCATTCAAAAGCCTCTTTAAACACCTGATGAGGCACTTAAGAGGGGGATGCAAAGTAGGAAGCAAGGAATTACTCAAGGGAAGGAGATTGATCCATCTCAAAAGCTGGATTCATCATCAAGACTGAAGATCTCCCTTCAAGTTCCTTCAGGAGTTTTTGGTTTTCTTATATTTTGTTATCTTTATGCTTTTGAGATGTTTTCTTTCATAAGTATGAACTAAACCCCCAAAATACCTAAGGGGAATGAAACCTAAGATGGATCTTGTTATTATTATCTGAATTGTATGATAAATATTTGACTTGTTCTTAATTATGTGTTCTTAATTCTTGTTTTAATATTCCAGGAAATTGATTCAAGCTAAGCTCTTATTCAGGGGAGGAATAGACCTTGTCTAAGAGTAAAATTGTCATAATTAAGCGGAGTTGATTGCGCGCCTAGAGATAGGGTAACAAGATTTTGCCGGATTAGGGTGAAACCTAATAAGGGAGTCCATAGATCGAGTTAATGCAATTCTAGGGTGTTAATTAGAAAGCGATTTCAATTATTCAATCTAGGGTTAGACGTTATTAGTCTCGAGAGAGATAATAATATAACTTAGGGATTTCTACAAATCAAGTCAAATGAATAAATCGACTGATTTAGAGTCAAATAACAAGTGAAGTCTAAATGGATTTTTCTTTAGGTATTGTCTTAATCAATCAAATTTTCCCAAAAGTATTTTCCCAAATTTTCTTTCTGTGCATTCTTAGTTTAGATAACAAACCTCTTAATTTTTAGGCTAGATAACAAAAAGGAAGTAAATACTAGTACTCGTGGTTCCTTTGGGTTCGACAATCCAATCTTGCTGAACTATACTACTGTTCGATAGGTACACTTGCCTTAATCGTGATAATAAGTTAGTCTCAAGAATGATTCATTCATAAATCTTTAAAACCTGTCACGAATATCACGTATCACCATTCAAAACATACTATCATTTGATCATTTCAACACCAACCATTAAAGCATCAAAATGCCAAAAGTTCACCAACCATAATACCACAGTTACAATCCAAACATAACAACCATCTCATCAAATACAATTCACCTATACATGATTTAAATCATCAAAATCTACCGAAATAATCGCTAGATAGTTGATAGGTTTCCGGCAAGCTTCCAAACCAATCGAGCTTCCAATAATCTATAAGCACATAATGCTTAGTAATTTTGTAAATCATGAACATATCTTACGAATTCAATGCAATATCATAAAATAGACATGAAAACTGTAACACCCCGTACCCGAGACCGTTGCCGGAGTCCGACACGAAGTGTGAACCAACTTAACTCATTTATTTTCACAGTCCAAAAATTTTCCAGACAAGCTGGCTACTGCATCACAGTCGCTTTAAAAATCATATCTTGAGTTCAGAAGCTCGAAAACTGATTCCGTAAATTTTCCCTGAAACTAGACTCATATATACATCTACAAATTTTTTTCTAGAATTTTTGGTTGGGCCAATTAGTACAGTTTATTAGTTAAATTCTCCCCTGTTTCAGGGTTCGACTGCTCTGACCTTCATGCATTACGACTTATATATCTCCCTGTACAGGGATGCAATATTGATGCCGTTTGTTTCTATAGAAACTAGACTCGGAAAGGAATCTATACATATATGGTATGACTTCGAATTATCTCTGGTTAATTTATAGTAAATTTCCAAAGTCAGATCAGGGGATCCAGAAATCGCTCTGGCCCTGTTCCATGAAAACTTAAATATCTCTTGAAATAGAACTCATATGACTGTTTCGTTTCTTCCATATGAAAGTAGATTCATCAAGGTTCGATTACATAATTTATTCACTATTTAACTCCATTCCTACTAATTTTTGTGATTTTTAAATTCACACCACTGCTGCTGTCAGCATCTGCCTATAAGGTAGACTTTACCTATTACATAGTTTCCATGATTCAACTAACCCTTTAGCATATATAGCACAAAATATGATCGTGATTAACCATTCCAGTGGCCAATCATTGCCAAGCATATCCACACCTCTCAATAACCATATACATACAAGATGATTATAACATTATGCTCAAAATATATATAAGCCATTTTCGCATGGCTATCCAAATTTGTACAATACCGAAAGGTACATGACCAACATCAAAAGGGGTAGTCCTATACATGCCATTTTCAGAGTTCAACCAAAAGTGTACCAAAAGGGCTTTGATAGTGTGGACGACTTCGACTTCGACAATCCCGAGTCCGATAGCTGACGAACCAAAATCTATAAAACAGAGATTCAAAGAACGGAGTAAGCATTTAATGCTTAGTAAGTTTCGAACAAGGAAATTAGGCACAACTGAGGTATAGCATTCATATAACTAAACGGATAATTTCATATACACATATTCTTAAAAATCAGTCCTACTCCACATTTCCAACCCTTATATTCACCATAAGGAATCAACTTAGCCAAAGGCCAGAAACTCATTAATTGACTGAGCGAATACTATTTATAAGGATCAACTAATTCAATGCATATACGAAACATACCTCGTCGTTGGGGTTTACGAGCGTATTACTTGAAATTATTACAGCAAGATTGCTCATTCCCAACCCGGTACCTTTGGGATTTAGCCGGATATAACTGCTCGCTCAAATGCCTTCGAGACTTAGCCCGGTTATAGTAACTCGCACAAATGCCTTCGGGACTTAGCCCGGATATAGTAACTTGCACAAATGCCTTCGGGACTTAGCCCGGATATAGTAACTCGCACGAATGCCTTCGGGCTTAGCCCGGAATTAGTCACTAGCACAAATGCCTTCGGGACTTAGCCCGGTTATCGTCCGAATATCCATGCACGTGTCAATAAATCATGACGCATCTATATTTCATTTTCATAACTAGAATTTAAATACAAGTCACTTATCAAGCATTATCATTTTCGGCTCACTAGCTACATACAAAGGGCATGATTTTGATTTGCTTATAACATAATCTAAGTTTCATTACTTGAAAACTTACCTCGGATGTTGTCGAACGATTTCGACGACTATTCGATCACTTTTTCCTTCCCTTTATCGGACTTAGTTCCCCTTTGCTCTTGAGCTTAATTTAACAAATAAATTGATTTAATCATTTGAACATCAAAAAGAGAACTCAAGGTACTTAACCCATATATACATTAGACATTAGAGTCACATATATATGAAATCATGAATCAAACTCAACATTTTAGCCCACTCTCTTTTAGCCGATTATCTAAGCCAAGATAAAAGCATTAATATGCTTGCCTCTAACCGAATACATGCAACACCAATCCATCTCATGTGGCCGAATATGCATGTCTATGTTGAGGCCAATTATATACTTAATACCACATATAAATGACATACATTTTACTAACTAATGCATTACATATTATAACTCAATACGCATCCATCATTTACTCCATAACTGAAACACCACCATATATAAATATATACCTTGAGATAATATATATGTCATACCAATACATCATGTGCAAATATATATATGTGCAAGAGCCGAATCACAAAGTTGATATAACCATCTCCTATATTTTCATCATATACCCAAATGCACAAGTACATTATAATAACTTCCAACTCAATTCATGCCACAAATTTATACTTCACAAGAATAAATCATTAACCAAATATAAACATATATCCAAAACACAAATCTTACCTACCATGTAATAAGCATATCAAAATAAACTCTTTCTATGTTCGAATATAACCTAATATCATTTAATACCAAATCATGTATAACACCCCAACCAAATATATTAACCAAATTCACATGTATATTTTATTTTTACATGAACCATAGCCGAATCGTTTTAACCATGAGTAACATAACAAGCATAAATCATACTTATGGATATACCATGGCCGATTCAATCTAATCACATCCAAAATCGTCAACCATTTTCAATGCATATAACATATATAAACATGAATAAGTTTCATATAATCTCTTAACACATTAATTTCTTTCATCAACAATCTTTTTGTTTCTTTATCCATCAAAACTTAAAGGTAAGAAAAAAATCAAGTTCTTCTCACACATACCATAACCGAAAGTTCCATCCAACACTCTAAATTCAAAATTTTAGAATGGCTAGGTAAGAAAAACATGATGATTAACCTGAACAAACTAAGATTTCAAAAGAAAGATTAACAAAATTTACTAACCTTCTCTTCATTCAAAAGGCCGAATGCCTTTCCCCCCCTCTTTTTCTTCTTCTTGTACGGCTAAGAAGAACAAGGTGATAACCCCTTTTTTTTCTTTTATTATCCTTAGTATTTCTTTTATTATTTCCTTTCTTTTACATAAAATAATGACCACTTCATGGAAATTTACCACATATTCTAATATATGCTCCATCATGGCCGGCCACTATGTATAAAAAAGGGAGTATTTGACATGCAAAGCCATTATTTTCACTACATGCTTTAATAGGTCCTTATAAATTAACCTATCACATTTCAAAAGTGTCACACATACGTCCTATTAACTAAGTTCACATGCAATCGACTAAATCGAAGCTTAAAACTTTCACACATTCATACTCACATATTCTAGACAATAATTATCACATTCAAATACTTCGGTGACTCGGCTTAGCGGTCCCGAAACCACTTCCCGACTAGGGTCAATTTAAGGCTGTCACAAAAACAATCCAACATAGCTTGGCACAAGCCTAAGCATCACCAACAACCCGAGTTAGTGATTAAACACATAACTTAGTAATATCACCACATGGTAAGGTGTAGTTCATGAACATAACATAACTTAAATCATACTTTTGATAGTCATGAGTGTTCATAATTTGATCATCCACAATTCATAACTTTTTATGATTTTTTAACGTAGCTTTCAGTACACTTACTGTTCTTCCCCTTTTCATGACTGTTGAGCCACTTAGAATAATATCAGATACGCGGGAAGCCCACACAAAGTGTGCTAAATACATGGTTGAAACCACTTCTTTCCTTTTCCTACACATAGATGTTCACTCAAGCCATAAAAGGGTTTGCTTACACAAGTTGGCGGTCGAAATATAGCTACACGATGCCACTCACACAAGCTAACAAGTACCCATAACAAATGACAGAACTCAGCCATCAGTAGGACATTTAGGACCAGCACTCGAAACATGGTAACCGTAATGACATGTCATTTGTATCCTTTATATTCTTAAGGTTCAAACAGGGTTCGATAGACATCGTAACATCATTGGATTTCTATTGTGACATGATCTGATGTATAACATAATAACTTTTAAATCAAATACATTAAAACACTATTTAAACATACGAACTTACCTCGATCACAAAAACGATGAAATAGGATCAAGTAGTCCGATACTTTATCTTTCCCTCGATCTAAATTCGTACGAGGCTTAACTTATTCTAAATAAGTAAATTAAATCCATTCAATATTAATTCTATTCATTTCAATCCAAAATACATACTTTTTTAAATTAACACTTTTACCCCTAATATTTTAAGTTCTTTATGATTTAGTCCTTAAGCCTGTAAATTGAAATTCATGCAATTTCATCCACATAATAACCTAGGCGAATTCACTATAAACCCATGGCAACTCATACAAATCATTATTTCACAATTTCACCATGAATTTTACAGATTTTACAAATAAATCCCTAATTGACATTTTTAAAAAAATCACTTTACAAAAGTTGTTTAAATAACATCAAAGATTCATTTTCCTCCATCAAACATAAAAAAAATCACATGAACACATTCATGGAAAAACCTTAACATTTTAACAATTTTGCAAATTAATCCTTGTGTTAGCTAGATTAAGCTACAACGACTTCAAAAACATAGAAATCATTAAAAACGAGATGAAAATTCATCACATGCACAAGGAAAAGCTTGGACAAATCCCTACCTTATTCTTCAATGGTGAATTCTATTGAAAGTATGAAAAATGAAGAAGATGGACATCTTTTCTTTTAGTTAATTTAACTTTAATTACCTATTTATCATTTTATCCTTTCAAAACATTAATAATTTCAATAAAACCAATACCAAAAATTTCCATTATCACTTACATGGTCTATTTACCATCTAAGTACCCTTACATTTAAGTTTTATAGCCATTTAATACATTTAACCTATAGAACTATACTTTTGCACCTTTTATGATTTAGTCTTTTTCATGAAATTAAGATGCAAACACTAGAATTTCTCAATGAAATTTTTATACGACCCTGCTAACATATGGTAGAAATTAAAATAATAATATAGTAACTATTTTTATGTTAGATTTCTGGTCCCAATACCATTGTTCCGATTTCACTGAAAATGGGTTGTTACATGAACTCACGACCACATAATGACTGTCAACTATGTAATATCCTGATTTTGGGCCTAGTCGGAATAGTGGTTTCGTGACCACAAAATTCGAGATAGAAATAATTATTTTATAATTATTTTGAGGTCTATGATATGATTGCATGATTGTGTGAAAATTCGTGAAGAAATTTTATGCATAAAGTGCTTAAATTGAAATTAGGGACTAAATCGAATAATTTGCAAAACTTGTATTCTAGAAGTTTCTAATATGAAATTGTTTTGAAATATTAATTAGGAGGTCTTAAATAGCAATTTTACCAATTTCTAAGTCTATGGACAAAAATTGGACATGGATGGAATTTTTGAAAAGTTTAGTAGTAAGGGCATTTTGGTCATTTAGGGGTAAAATGAATTAAAATACAAAACTAAAAGCCAATTTTGCTCATCTTCAACCCCATGGCCGAATATAGCAAGGAGAAACCATGGCTAGGGTTTTTCAAGCTTCCAAGCTCGATTGTAAGTCCGTTTTAGCCTCGCTTTTAACGATTTTTACGTTTTTGGAGTCCCGGTAGCTCGATTAAGCTTATGCTAGCAATAATTCAACCTAGAGTTCATATTTGGAAAAATACCCATAGGTAAAATTTGTGTATTTTGGTGTTTTATGATAGAATACGAGGTTTTAAATTATGTTAGACAACTTGTATTACTCGGTTTTAAGCGAAAACGAGCAAAAGGGCTTAATTGGTAAAAATACCTAATAGTAATAAGTACATGTTAGAGTGAGAATTTGATGTTGCCATAGAAGGGAAAAAAGATCAGCATGTCATAAAACATAATAAAATAGGCTGAAGTTTAATTTACGAGCTTTGGGGCAAAAGTGTAAATATGTGAAAGTTTAGGGGCAAAACTGTAATTTTTCCAAAATATGAGTTTGGGTCAATTTGAATAACGTGAGTCCTAATTAGACTATATTTTAAATGATAGAGCAAGGAAAACTAAAATTCAGGCTAAAATGGGGAAAGTACCAAGTTGTGGACGAAATGGTAAAAGTAGCCATTTTCGCATACGAGGTAAGTTCATGTGTAAATAATGTAGCATAAATGTTATTTTTAAGTTATTAATGTTAATTATATGATATGCTGATTTTTAATCGTGAAATATTATGCTTTGTGATTAATATTGAGTAATATGCAAATTATGTTTACTACTTGATAAATATGAATTGCTACCGAGTATCGGTTCCGATATTCCATGGAAGATGGAATATGTGAGATCGAGGGAAAATGCCCGTTTGAACCTTAAGAATAGATTAGGATACAAGTGACATGTCACTAGGATGGTTGAGCATCCGAACTCGTTGAGTTGACTCCGAGTTCACTTATGGATGCGAATGTCCGAACTCGTTGAGTTGAGTCCGAGTTTGAGAGATGTAACTAGGCATCCGAGCTCATTGAGTTGAGTCCGAGTTCACTTATGGGCGGGTTACATGGTAGCTTGGCTACATATGTGGCACTTATGTGCAAACTTTCCATGTATCCGAATTATATTCCGATGTGTTCAACGGGTAAAATTCTACTCAAATGGAGGAATACTCGAGATGAAAGGGACGTATTGGTAAGTGTTGTGAAATGAATACTTTGAACAGGTATGTACTTAACCCTCGGGTTGAAAACTCGATATAACAAGAATATGGTAAGATGATAAATGAAAATGTGATATGAATGTATCGGTGATGATTATGCAAATGATGTTTTATGTTTCCTTATATAGTTGTGTTACTTGCTATTTGCATGTGAGCTTACTAAGCATTTATACTAAGCATTTATGCTTACTTCCTCCTTTTCATTCCTTGTAGTGTTGACAAGCCAGCTTGGAAATCGGGAACAGTCGGAGGCATGCTCACACTATCCGTATACCATCTTGGCATAATGGCTTGCATATTTTGAGTATGACATGTATAGCATTATAATCATTTTGTATAAATGGTCTTATGATATGGTTATTGAGTGGTATGGAAATGCTTGTTAATGATTAGCCATTGGAATGGCTAATCATGATCATATTTGGTGTTATGTATGCTAAATTGCTAGCTAATTCATGGAAACCATGAAATAGGTAAAATTTACCATAAAATAGATTCAGATAGCAGCAGTGATGTGAGTTTGAAAAATAATTAAAAATAGTAGTGATACAATTAGATAACGAATAAAATATGGAATTGAATAATTATGAGTCTATTTTCATATGGATGGAACAAAACAGGTATATGAGTTATATTTTATGAGATGTTTAAATTTTTGTGAAACAGGGCCAGAGCAATTTCTGGATCCCCTGTTCTGACTTTGGAAATTCACCATAAATTTTTCAAAGATAATTATAAGTCATGATTTATATGTAAAGATTTCTTATTGAGTCTAGTTTTATTAGAAATAAACGGCATAGTCATTGAAACTCTGTACAGTGAGATATCTGATTCGTAATACATAGAGGTCAGAGCAGTTGAACCCTGAAACAGGGGAGACTTTAACTAATAAAATGTACTAATTTTCTCAACCAAAAATTCTAGAGAAAAATTAGTAAATAGATATATAAGTCTAGTTTCAGGGAAAATTTATGGAATTGGATTTCGAGTTTTGGAACTCAAGATATGAATTTTTAAGCGAATGTGACGCAGATTGCAAGCTTGACTGAAAATTTTAAAAATAAATTGTTTGAGCTGTTTAAGTAATGAATTAAGTCTGTTAACACCTTGTGTTCGACTCCGGCAATGGTCTCGGGTATGGGGCGTTACATTTGGTGGTATCAAAGTAGGTTTAGTCAGTTCTCAGAGTAACCTAGCATGTGTAAAAGTTTAGCTATACATGCCACTGATCTGTGATAGTGTGATGTCTTCCTACGCGTATGAGTACCGTCTTATTTAGACAGGGTACTCTCCAACCGAGCTGCGCCGACCATGTTCAATGTTATGTGAAGGTATTTGAGTAAAATTATGATTATGATAAGTCTCGGTTAAGAAAAGTATGAATAAAAGTTTATGATACATATGTGATAAATATTCATATTTGCTTAATGCTCATATGATGTAGTGTATGTGGCTTACTTGATAAGATGAACGGAATAAATAGAAAGTAGTAGAGGTATGAATAAAAGTCATAATATTATGATACGAATGAAAATGTCTTTGTATTGATTTGGACGTCGAATGTTGATGAATGCTAATGATATATAATTTTTATGAGATAAAGGATTATAATGAAATGAACTTATCTATGTTAAATTGTTGGACTGAATTATATGATTGTAATGATATGTACATGATGATGCACGAAATGAAAGTTGTGATTGTGATGCAAATTTCTATGTTTTTTTGGCCTTATATGATGTCATGAGCATGAATTAATTTAATTAAATGAATGGATAAGTAAAGCTATCTAGAAAACAAAAAATGTATGCATAAGTATATTGTCTAAATGGGACAATAGGAAAATTTGTGTAAGCCAACATGAATGTTGCATTGCCTGAATGAATGACATGATTTTGATGATGTTGCTATGATGATGGAAGTTGTGTCATATGTGTATGTATAAGAAAGTCAAGTTAGAGGTCCTACAACCCCTCCCCTTACTGAAATGGTACTTATAATGGAATTTCATGAGATTTGTATTGAATAAGTTTCCGGTTGAGAACCCAAAGAGTTCAGTGATAGAATAATTATAAGTATGATCAGAGATTGAAAATGAGCTGATAAGTAAAGTCAGAGTCAGTAAAGTATCGGATTGATATAAAGATTATTGGAATTATGCACTGTCCCAGTTAGAGAAGGAATTCTCTTTGGTAAATCGAATTACTCAAGTGCAAGGTCGAGAAAAGTGTAAATCGAAATTTATTCAGAACTGTCCTTCTTTAGTGAATGGTTTAATATGAAATTTGTGATGGCAGAACTAGTTGGGGAAATGATATTTGAAATGTGAACTATCTGAGTGTGACAGTTGTGACTGGAGAGATTTAGCAGTCTCTTTTGAGAAGTTCTATGTGTTTACCTGTTCTCAGAAATATTTCTATGGCTATTGATCTTCTGAAGAAATTCTTGTTATATGGGAATGTCTTCTAATTCTGGTGTTGGATGAAAGCATTGGTAGTCTGACTGGTTTATAATTTATATTGCTCTATTTCATCGGGTATTCTATTTCATTTCGTCTGATAAGAATTGATGAGAGAATACATATGATATTATGATTCTGTTTCTTCTACTTGATGCTTCATCTGATATATATGGGAAGATATATTGATCTTGTTATATTTGATTTCAGTGGGATTAAATGATGTTTTCTTTTTGACTTTCTTTCTTTGAAGAATTATCGGGGTATTCTGTATTTTCTCTATGAGTTTGGTTTTCGATTTTCCGGCATAATATCTATCTTGGGTTTCTTTATCCTGGATCTCTTTATTCTGGATTTCTTTATTCTGGGTTTCTCTATCTTGGGTTTCTTTATTCGGTTTTCTTGTTATCTTTGTTCCATAATTTGTCAATTATGACTCATGTTCGAAGTACGTTCTTCAGCTCGTGATAATCATGTCAAATATTACTATACTTCTAATTTGATCTTGGTAATGTGGTGATTTTAGTATTGGATTTTTTCTAATTTCTATGTAAGGATTTGACATCAGTAAAGGCATAGGTGATAAAAGCGCGAGTTTCAGTCGGTATGGTGAATTATTTATTTGAAAGATTTCATGTGACAATTACGTCAGGATTATTTTTCTCAAGTCTGATAATATAATTTCATTTTTGTACTGATAAAAGAGTAAATAGTCTGAACGAGAAGTGTATATTTATTAGAAAGAGTTGGATATTAGTTAAAGTCACTACGAATGATAAGGTTTTCGTCTTGTGAAAGCTAAAAAGTTTATTACATGTTGACAAAGTTTGGATAGATGAGAATATTGGTAACCGAAGCGTCTGAACTAGACTAGTCTACATTGAGTAAAGACTTCCTGACTTTTAGTAATGTACTGTTGTATGAATTGTGATGTGTTTCAAGACAGTGAGGTAATGTGATAGTTTAGAGCATTCGATGTTACATAAAATCGGAGTTGTTAAAGGGGTTAAAGCCGAGCACTGGGATCTATCAAAATTATCCTTGTCAATGTGATAGTTTAGAGCATTCGATGTTACATAAAATCGGAGTTGTTAAAGGGGTTAAAGCCGAGCATTGGGATCTATCAAAATTATCCTTGTCAATGTTGATATTGGGATGGAAATGAGAAGGATTATTCTTGAGGCCATATCAGAATTATTTCCATGGCGGAAAGAGGAAAATGTGATGTATCTTATTGTTAAATGTTTGGCGAGATCTATAAATCATATCTATATTGAATGAATTCCTACTTATCAGATTCATGGAATTTCAGGTCTCTTTGATTGTTGGATTTCTTGGAATTTCCGTCTCCATTAATCAAGTTAAGATCCGGGTTTTATGTCATGATATCATGGGAAACTGAGAAGGGTTGAAAATTTAAGAACAGTTGAGAGTTGAGACTGTAAGCTTTCAGATCATATGAGAAATTAAAGAGATGTATTGGAGGTAAAGCCTAAGTGAAAGTTCTTCGGCATCGAATATGAGATTAAAAGTGAAGACCACTTTTCTGGTAAGATTTTCGGAGACGAAAATCCCTAAAGGAGGGAGAGTTGTAATATCCTAATTTTGGGCCTAGTCGAAATAGTGGTTTCGTGACCATAAAATTCGAGATAGAAATAATTATTTTATGATTATTTTGAGGTCTATGATATGATTGCATGATTGTGTGAAAAATTCGTGAAGAAAATTTATGCATAAAGTGCTTAAATTGAAATTAGGGATTAAATCGAATAATTTGCAAAACTTGCATTCTAGAAGTTTCTAGTATGAAATTGTTTTGAAATATTAATTAGGAGGTCTTAAATAGCAATTTTACCAATTTCTAAGTCTATGGACAAAAATTGGACATGGATGGAATTTTTGAAAAGTTTAGTAGTAAGGACATTTTGGTCATTTAGGGGTAAAATGAATTAAAATACAAAACTAAAAGCCAATTTTGCTCATCTTCAACCCCATGGCCGAATATAGCAAGGATAAACCATGGCTAGGGTTTTTCAAGCTTCCAATCTCCATTGTAAGCCCATTCTAGCCTCGTTTTTAATGATTTTTACGTTTTTGGAGTCCCGGTAGCTCGATTAAGCTTATGCTAGCAATAATTCAACCTAGGGTTCATATTTGGAAAATACCCATAGGTGAAATTTGTGTATGTTGGTGTTTTATGATAGAATATGAGGTTTTAAATTATGTTAGACAACTTGTACTACTCGATTTTAAGGGAAAACGAGCAAAAGGGCTTAATTGGTAAAAATACCTTATAGTAATAAGTACATGTTAGAGTGAGAATTTGATGTTGCCATAAAAGGGAAAAATGATCAGCATGTCATAAAACATAATAAAATAGGTTGAAGTTTAATTTACGAGATTAGGGGCAAAAGTGTAAATATGTGAAAGTTTAGGGGCAAAATTGTAATTTCCCAAAATATGAGTTTGGGTCAATTTTTATAATGTGAGTCCTAATTAGACTATATTTTAAATGATAGAGCAAGGAAAACTAAAATTCGGGCTAAAATGGGGAAAGTACCAAGTTGTGGACGAAATGGTAAAAGTAGCCATTTTCGCATACGAGGTAAGTTCATGTGTAAATAATGTAGCATAAATATTATTTTTAAGTTATTAATGTTAATTATATGATATGCTGATTTTTAATCGTGAAATATTATGCTTTGTGATTAATATTGAGTAATATGCAAATTATGTTTACTACTTGATAAATATGAATTGCTACCGAGTATCGGTTCCGATATTCCATGGAAGACGGCAAATGTGAGATCGAGGGAAAACGCCCGTTTGAACCTTAGGAATAGATTAGGATACAAGTGACATGTCACTAGGATGGTTGAGCATCCGAACTCGTTGAGTTGACTCCGAGTTCGAGAGATGTAACTAGGCATCCGAGCTCGTTGAGTTGAGTCCGAGTTTACTTATGGATGCGAACGCCCGAGCTCGTTGAGTTGAGTCCGAGTTCACTTATTGGCGGGTTACATGGTAGCTTGGCTACATATGTGGCACTTATGTGCAAACTTTCCATGTATCCGAATTATATTCCGATGTGTTCAACGGGTAAAATTCTACTCAAATGGAGGAATACTCGAGATGAAAGGGACGTATTGGTAAGTGTTGTGAAATGAATACTTTGAACAGGTATGTACTTAACCCTCGGGTTGAAAACTCGATATAACAAGAATATGGTAAGATGATAAATGAAAATGTGATATGAAATTCTCGGTGATGATTATGCAAATGATGTTTTATGTTTGCTTATATGGTTGTGTTACTTGCTATTTGCATGTGAGCTTACTAAGCATTTATGCTTACTTCCTCCTTTTCATTCCTTGTAGTGTTGACAAGCCAGCTCGGAAATCGGGAACAGTCGGAGGCATGCTCACACTATCCGTATACCATCTTGGCATAATGGCTTGCATATTTTGAGTATGGCATGTATAGCATTATAATCATTTTGTATATATGGTCTTATGATATGGTTATTGAGTGGTATGGAAATGCTTGGTAATGATTAGCCATTGGAATGGCTAATCATGATCATATTTGGTGTTATGTATGCTAAATTGCTAGCTAATTCATGGAAACCATGAAATAGGTAAAATTTACCATAAAATAGATTCAGACAGTAGCAGTTACGTGAGTTTGAAAAATAATTAAAAATAGTAGAGATACAATTAGATGATGAATAAAATATGGAATTGAAGAATTATGAGTCTATTTTCATATGGATGGAACAAAACAGGTATATGAGTTATATTTTATGAGATGTTTAAATTTTTTTGAAACAGGGCCAGAGCGATTTCTGGATCCCCTGTTCTGACTTTGGAAATTCATCATAAATTGTTCAAAGATAATTAGAAGTCATGATTTATATGTAAAGATTTCTTATTGAGTCTAGTTTTATTAGAAATAAACGGCATAGTCATTGAAACTCTGTACAGGGAGATATCTGATTTGTAATACACAGAGGTCAGAGCAGTTGAACCCTAAAACAGGGGCGGCTTTAACTAAGAAACTGTACTAATATGCTCGACCAAAATTTCTAGAAAAAAATTAGTAAATATATATATATGAGTCTAGGTTCAGGGAAAATTTACGGAATTGGATTTTGAGTTTTGGAACTCGAGATATGAATTTTTAAGCGACTGTGACGCAGATTGCTGGCTTGACTAAAAATTTTAAAAATAAATTGTTTGAGCTGTTTAAGTAATGAATTAAGTCTGTTAACACCTTGTGTTCGACTCCGGCGACGGTCTCAGGTATGGGGCGTTACAAACTAGCCCTTAATTATAGTTAAACTCGTGACCATATCACGACGCCAATTAGGACATGCACTTAGACTTTTAACCCATGACCATATCAAGCATTGTTACCCCGAAACCTAACTTCCATAGGATAGGTTTCTGAGATAACGATTCTATCCCAACATGACATATGAAATGTATGTGTTCTGAAACATTTTATTACATCCCCGACCCCTCAAATATACCTATAAATTCTTACGGTTTCACTCCTAAAATACTAAATACTAAACCTTAATTCCTAACCAAAAAAACCTAAACTTAATCTAAAAAAAAAACTTCAGAGAAAGTGTGTGAAACTCTATAAAATCAACTTATTTCCCTAATCTTTTTTTAAAAAGGACCTATTTAATTAATTAAAAAACAAAAGCAACATTTTTTACTAATTTAACTGTAAAATTAAAACTTATTAGTATAAAATAGATGTGTTAACTTTTAGCATTAAGTACTTTCACTAAATTAATAGTTAAAATTACGTAAAAAGTTAAAATTTCATTAGCATTTTCATTCAGAATTTAACTATAGTTTGGAGTTTTTTATAGTTGTAATAATTTAGTTATTAAAATATTTAGTATATTTTAATTATATGCAATAATATGAATATTATTGTCTTACATCAACCACATGAAATGAAAACATATTCTTTAAGAACTGTCAGGACTCCACACAGTAATTGAATGAAAATGTAATTAGTAGGGTAGTAATTATACCCTCTTGTAGTTACAAGGAATTGCAACTTTCTAGACATGTTTAACTATTAAAGTGTAATTACATCATAATTTTCAATATATATCGTATTTGGTAGTACAAATAGTTACATAATCTAAACTTTTTAAAAAATATTAATTGATATAAAAAATTATCAATAATACTTAAAAAAATATAAATAAGTAACAAAAATTGAAATCAAATAGTCATATGTAATTTGTTAATCCAAGGAAGTACTCAACAGTACGATTACGAACAAAAATAACAGGAAAAATAAATATCGTACGCAATTTCATCTAATTGCTTTAGCATTCTATATTTATTGGGTTATTCTCTCTCTAACATTTAATGTCTACTCCTTATCATTATTTGTTGGTCATTAACCAATTTTTTCATCATCTAAATTGAAATCAAAATTTATATCCTTAAGATTTTCAAGAATTTTTTTTTTGTACTTTTCAAAGTATGGATCACCTTGATTTCACATACAAATGAAGTTATAAAGTATACAACATGCTAGCATAATCCAACCTTATTTTTTAAAACTATATTGAGATAATGTTGTTAATATGAGAAATCTTTTTTTAGAACAAAAGGTGTCTTCTCAACCACATTTTGAAGTTTTAACTATCTCAAATTATAGAATTTGTGACCCACCTTTGGTGCTTGTGCCTAGCTCTATTTTCCTAAATGGTATTGCACCACACAATATGATATAAGAAAATCTTTTGTATTTGCATAACCAACATATTCTACATAATATTTTCCTAAAAAAATACTATGTAATAATTTGAATCGTCTATAAGAAAAATAAAATAAATAACATAAAGGTGCTGTTAGTATTAGTGGATTACTAGATGCACTATAATAGCCCGTTTTTCAATGGTGTTGAAAGCGATGGTTTTAGGACTATAAACCCGACGAGTGAGTCCGTAAATATTATTATTTGATATTTACGAGTCAAATATGGTATTATATTAAATTTTGATTGGATAATTTTGCTAATTGAATGAATAGTTAAGTACAAGTGGGTTAAAGTTAAATGGTTTTAGAAAATGAGGTATCAGGACCTCGTTTCTACAAACTAAGCTCGTAAATATTTTTATTAGATGTTTACCTAGTGATTATATAGGTGTATTGAAATTGGTCTAGAAATTTTGATGATTTGATAATTAATTAAGAAAAAAGGAATAAATTACAAAAATAGTAAAAATCTATTACTATAAATTTTTAATGTCCAAAGGACTTCTTTAATAATTAAATATGGCCTAAAATGGCATTTAGACCATTTTATTTCCTGTGGGACGGTTAGGTATAATTTTAAGTCTAAATTATTTTTGAAATTTATTAAAATATTAAAAAGTAAAAATAATAATAAAACAAATAAAAGATATAATGGATGAAAGCTTTTCTTCTTTCCACCGAATGTCCAAGAAAGAAACCAAAGAAACCATGGTTAAAAACTTCAAAGGTTCGACCATTTTCTCGTCCTTGCATGGTAAGCTCCCAAAATCGATTTTTCGTAATTTTTATATTTTTGATATCGTTGCAGCTTAATTTAGTTAATTCGTACCTTAGCTTTAAAAACTATTAAAGATTTCTAAAGTTATCATTGATGAATTTGTGATGCTTTTGAAGTTTTTATAAATTTTTAAACTTGGTAGTTAAATAGGACTATTTTTTTAAAGTGGTTTTGGTTAATTTTAATGTTTAAGGACTAAGTTGCTAAAATTGTAAAATTGCATGAAATTCTTGTGAATATTGATAAATGTGGGTTGTATAGGGACTTTGGAAAATTAGTGCAGCATGATTTGAGTTTAATTATGTTAAATTTGAAGTTTCGGGTTTAGGGACTATATTGAATAAAAGGTGAAAATTCAGGAAAAAAGTGTAAAATATCGATAAAGGTTAAATTCCATGAACTTAAGTATTTTAAAATATTTGAATTGAATAGTTGAAATAAATTATTATAATTAGATTAAGAAACAAGTCAATCGAACAATAATCATGGGAAAGGAAAGTTAGCAGTGTAATTATCGATGTTAGGTTCGTTACCGTTCTTGGATTAGATAAGTCTGCAACTTGATTTAAATTAATCGGTTGTTGTTTTGGTAATTTAATGTCTATTTATGTATGTGCGAATTAAATTCGTTGGCTCGAGAAACGAATAAGACCATAGTTGAAAGACACTATGACACTATACCGGAATTGAGTAAGGCCATAGTTGAAACACGTTATGGCATCACGATTCAGACGAGTAAGACCATAGCTAACAGACACTATGGCCTTACGATTTAGACGAGTAAGACTATAGCTGAAAGATGCTATGGAATCACGATTCAAATGAGTAAGACCATAGCTAAAAGATGTTATCGCATCACGGTTCAGATGTGTAAGACCATAGTTGAAAGACACTATGGCAACATGACAGGAAATGAATAAGACCATGGTTGAAAGACACTATGGCAATATAACGGAAAATGAATAAGACCATAGTTGAAAGATATGTCATCATGCCGAAAATAAATAAGACCATGACTGGGAGACGCTATGACATCCATTAAATAATTGATATTCAGGTAATATGTATCGAATGACGAATAGTTATATGAATTAATTATACAAAATGGTTATGTGAAATTATTATAAGAATTGGTTATATGGAAATAGATGTACGAAAGAGTCGTATGAATTAGTTATATGGAAACAGATAAACAAAATAATTATATGAATCGGATATATAGAAATAATTATATGAAGTGTTATATGAAATGTTTATATAGATAGATATATGTAAAAAGAGACATTTGAAATGAATACTTAAAATGGAAATGTAAGTTGTTAAATGAACAAATGTTGAATGAATGATATATCAAATGTGTTTACTTGTATATGTTATATGACATGATAAAGTTATAAGTTCTTATATGTGAACTCACTAATCTTGTGAGATTTGTGATATGTATAGGTTAATAATGAACTCATGACCTAGCTTATGAATTTTAATTGCAAAATGTTGAAGTTACAACCTCTGCAGTAAGATTAAGTTTAAGTTTAATACAAACTTACTAAGCAAAGATTTGCTCGCATCCATTGTGTTGTTTTTCTTGTAGATCATCAAAACTTTATGTCAGTTGGAAGTTCAAGTCGGAGCTCACACTATCCATTTATTGACTCAGTATAAATTCTGATAATTTTGGTTTAGGTTATAACTGGCATATACTAGGAGTCTTTTGGTTATTGTGTTCATGTTGGAAATGCTTGAATTTTGATTTGGAAAATCTTTATGGTTATGTAAATAGGTTTGGTATCTTTGGCTTTAAGTTGCAATTATAAATGCCGGGTGACATGGCCGTGTGACATTGACTTAGACAGACACAATTGTTACATGGTCTAGCCACACAGCCTGATCACAAAACCGTGTGACCCTTGTTTTCAAAATTTTTTAAGTTTTTCTGCTTTGCTTCAAATTAGTCCCTATTTGTTTCCAAACCAATTTTACGGTCCCATGGACCCGATTTAAGTTCTGCTTTCGCATATACGCTATGAATAATAATTGGCTATTTATTCATGATGATTAAATTGAGCTCTGAATTGTTTTGATTTATAATTGAGCTGAAATTTTGAGAACGTTGCAAGTTAGTCCTAGTTAAATTTTGGATGGTACTAGAGCTTACATAAGCCCGTATATGTTTTGAGAAATGACGTAGTTGTTAATCATAAATTGAATTGACTGTGTATGGATGATTTTTGTTAAATTTGAGTAATAATTATGCATTTATGCAATATTTATTTGAGATAATCAATGTGAATTAAATGTGTTCTAATCTGGTTATGACTGTAGCATTCCATAACTCGAGTCCGACAATCAAATTAGGTTATGGGTGTTACATGCACTTTTTAACCTTATTTGGGATCTCTCCCAAACAACATTTCTAAGCACTCTAAAATATGAAGTGCAAGCTAATTTTGGAATCCTTCAATTATAATAGTTTTATAAACTTAATTTGCAGTTAACATATGCTAAAGTTTCCAATAGCAAACCAACTTTATAATACATTTTATAATATCTTGATTACTATTATTCAATACAAATTAGGATAAAAAATAACAGGGTAAACACCATTAAAAAGCTACTCTAAATTTAGGTTGTTCCTATTTTTGTCATCCAAAAACTTTGTTAATTAGGTCATCACCATTAAAAAAATTGACCACATTGGTCCACTGTTAAATTTAACAGATGCTCTCGTTCCCTTTTTTAATTTTTTTCTTTACTTTTTTTATCTCTTCCTTACTTTTTTTTTCATCTTCCCCTTTCTAACCCAAAACCCTAACTGTTTCCACCCTTAAAGATGTCATCAATTCCTCCATCAAACTACTTTAGGTAAAGGTTGTCCTGTCAATGAACGACGCTAAGGGACGCTTCTTCTTAATCCCTATTTTCCTTCTCCTTTCTCATTACCTACAGATTCTACTTCTCATCGTTGCTGCTATGATCATCTGACATCTTCTCTAGCGTCAGACTATCAATCCAAAACCACCAAAGTGAAGCTCAAAGCCTCTTCTTCAAATATATAGGATTAGATTTCTAAAAAGAACTTTCAAAAATTTTAAGGTCACTTCCAAAGTTTTAGAATTTTCGTGATTTGATCTTCTTTTCATCAATATGGCTTGATTTTGATATGACTTTCTACTTTTGAGCTTACCGATGGTGGCTCGACAAAAGTAGCAATGACATCTTTAAGGGGGCAATTGTTAGGGTTTTTGGCTTAAAAAGGAGAAGATGGAGAAAAAGGGAGGAGATAGAAAAACTAAGGAAATAATAAGAATAAAAAAGAAAAGAACAATTTTAAAATGGATTGAATGGTGGAAGAGATGAATTTAATTGTTGGGTGATCAATTTGATCAATTTCTTTAACAATGGTGATCAAATTAAGAAAAAACTTTGGGTGACCAAAATTGGAACAACCTAATTTTAAAGTGACTAATACAATAGTTTACCCAAAATAATATACATTTTATAATACAGCCTTCGTATTAAAAGTTCTATAAAGTGTTAAATAGCTTTTATAACACTTGTTATAGAGTGGTCAATACGTGTACATGTAAGAATAATATAAAATTTATAATATAGCTTTATAAACTTAATTTGCTATGAAGTCAGAATTTGTGTGAAAATATTTGGATTTGATATATCCAATAGCAAAGTATTTTTATCCATTAATAAAAATATAATTATATTATTTAAAAATAAAATTTATATCTTAAAATTAAAATATTTTATTATTTATTTAACAAAAAAATTATAAACTTGTATAAAAATAATTTATTTAACTTAAATCATGTATGTATATTTAGAAAGCTGGCTAATTGATAATTGTTTGTAATCACCCACGTAATTACTCCAATTCTAAGCCTCCTTTTAAGGATTGAAGAGTGTCAATTCAATAAGATCCCCCACTTACAATGATTACCCAAATATGTCAATCTTATGTGATTACAAACAATTACATTCAAATCTAATTTATTAGATGACTTTTCAAACATACCTTAATAAGTAATTAAAATCACATGCATATCACATTAAAAACAAATAAATAAAAAGCTTGAGTTTGAACAAAAATTAAACTAATAAAAATGCCTTTTACTGTTTTTATACGACAACATTGAATGCATGTGGCATTAACGATTACATATATAATTGCATGAATTTGCTAAAACTTTTAAGTTGATAAAAATATAATTTATTTTGTATTACTATATTGATATTAGAATAGTATTTTTCATTTTTACATTTGATTATTAAAAAATATTTTTTTAACAATCTTTTATAGATTAATATTAGCTTTTTTTATACAATGCCTAGAACTCCCCTTAACACCTCTCCAACCCATAAATAGAAGGATAATGCACTTTAGCACACTCAAACTCACGTTCTCCTATATTGACAACAATATTTATGCTAATCGAGCTAACATTCAATTGACAATATTAAAAAATATATTTATTAAAGCTAAAATTATGTTTTCCATGTTAAATTATACCATCTTTTATTTAAATTATTCAATTATAACTTGCGTTTTTTGGTACTTTAATAATATCAAACTACTACTTTTTGTTCTAAAATACGTGTGCTAACCTTCAACAATTAGGTATTTCATTAAATAAGTAAATAAAAGTCACACTGTACAATTTTTACTTTGGAGTTTAATTATGGTTGAAAGTTTTTTAATGTTGTAATTTCAAAATATTAATATTTTTTAATAATGTTAAAAAATTGAATAACAATACTTTATATTATTGCCATGAAATGAAAATGTGTTACTTAATGAATTGAAAAATAAATTCATGAAATCAATATATGTAACATTAAAAATTAGTTATATTAAAACGGTGAAATGAATTATTTTTAAAATCCAATATTTAAAAATTTTAGAAAATATATTAATATTCCATACCTAATTTCCATATTATATCCAATAATTTTTATAATAAAATTTAATGCTTATAAATTTTGCATTAAATTTTGGACACCTATTTAACAAAACTGTAGGGTGTGCCTCGTATTTTCAGTCGAACTGACGGCGATGTCATGACAATAAGCTTTTCGGCGTTGCAATGACGGATAATGTCGTGACGACGTGAATGAGGACGTCGTGACGTGGCAGTATGTTCCCTACATAAATCGGGTTTCTTCTCCTGATTAAACTTTGGTATTTTTTCTCAGTTAAACTCTGATTACTTCATGGATATTTTAGTCTAATTAGACCTCTAATATTAACCGAAGGGGTCATTGTATACCTGTTTTGAGACACCAATTAAGAGGCAATAAAAAATGTAGTAGTATAGGGCATTTCTTTTGGGGGTGACAAGATATAGTTGCAAATGAGTTTTGATGATAGTGTTCGTGGTAACTATGGAGAGAATTTTGTATCCCTTTTGAGAGAACTCTATGAAAGTTATGTTTTTTTTCTTAGGTTTGCTTTATGAGAGTTAGAGTTTTATTTTCGAGGTTTTGGGTTTGTATGTTTAGTATATTTAGGTTTATTTTCTTCATGTTGTACCCTCGTTCATTTATTCATTTTGTGAAAAGGTGAAGCTTCTTTTGCTTGTGATTTTTATCTTCTTCGAAGTAGTTATTCACGTAAAATTTGTGTCCCATCTTATTTACCTTTTCTATTTCATTGTTCGTACAAGTTGGTCTCCAACAACACTGCAATGGCTTTAATAATATTATTATAATAACTAAAGTATCTTATAATTTTAAAATAAAAAATGGCTTAACTAAGGGCTTGTTTGGTTCAATGAAATGGTTATACCATTACAATTCTATTCAATGGGCCCACCACAAACAACAGTTTGGTTGAGTGGAATACCCTATTATAGGTGTATTCTGTTACAGCATTATATAAAGAATAGAGAGCTTTTTTATTCCCTCTTCTCCCCACCGAATGGTTCATTTTTTGTTTAGAAAATCATTCATCTCCCCTGTTAGAATTGAGAGACCTGAATCCTTATTTAAAAAAAATACAGTGGTAAAATAAAATAAAAGTAAAATTCATATATAACTACACTTCTTTTATTTTATTTTAGAATAAGGTTTTTTAAACCTTATTAAACTCCATCTATTTGATATTGATTAGAATAAGGTGTTTTAATCTTACTACACTCCTTCTATTAGAATATAGTTTTACAAGCCTATAAATAGACATAGTCTACTCCTCTTGTAATAATTCGAATTCAACATAGTGAATTATATTCTCCTCTACCCGTGATTTTTTCTCAAAAGGTTTTCCACGTAAAAAATTGTGTTTTTTTTATTTTTCTTTCTCTTTTTTCTTTTTGATACATTGTCATTACCGACGTTTTATTTTTTCTATAACACTCCAAATTTTGGGGTTAGAAGTTTTTGGGGTTTTGTGGTTAGGGTTGTAGAGAAGGGTGTCACGAGTTTAAGTGTCTGAATAGGCCTACTAGTCTGGTGGCTAGTTGCGTGCTAGTTGTTTCTGGGTCCCCGGTTCGAGTCTTTGGGTGCGCATTTTGGAGAGACTTTTTATTTTGTTTTGTTAGTTATTATTTACAATTATTTATTTTGATTTTGACTTTGATTTTCTTTTTATTATTTTTTTTGTGGCTGGACAATTTCTTTTTTCTTTTTTTTCTCTTCTTTCTTTTCCTTTTCCTTTTTGTTTCCTCTCTTTTCTTTTTGAAAAAGTGGTGATTTTCAAGGAGCTCCAATTTCTTGGTCATCGAGATGGCATCTGAACGTTTGCGTTCATGAAAGAGGTATGGGTTTCATATCTTCTTTTGTATTATTAACGAGTTCTATTTTGACTTTATAAAAAGTCGACAACGTGCTTGTGAGTGTTCGCAAATTTGTTATTTCCGATCTTGTATCACTGTCTTATGCTTAGAACATATATGTTTTGGTATAATTTCGAACTACTAAGGGTTGGAGAGTGTTTCGTGCCTGGAAACACGTTTTTCAAGGCTATTTTACAGTGGTTTCGTGACCACACCGGTGGCCACACGGGTGTGTGTCGATTCACACAGCCGTGTGCTTTTAGGAATTAGGGTTTCCAGGCTGATTTGGGCACCACACAGCTGTGTGGCTAATTTAGGGAAAATAGTGATTTTTTGCACGGCTGTATCCCTTGGGCACACGAGCATGTGTGTTTGGGAATTAGGGTTTGAGTTATTTAGTGCCACATGGCCTAGTTATACAGTCGTGTGACTAATTTGGGGATTTACATATCTCACAGGGGCATGTGTTTTGTACACATGGCCGTGTCTGGTGGGCACACGGCCATGTGAAACCCTCACGTGGTTGTGTCTGCCCTGTACTCTATTTTAGCTCAAATGGGCAGTAAGTTACACGGCCTGTTCCCATGACCATGTTTCTAGTCCACACGGGCGTGTGCCTCTACTCACACGGCCGTGTGCCCCTATTCACGCAATTGTTTGACCTCCCACACAGCCGTATGGTCCTAAGGCATTTATTTTGTCTCTATGTGTGCTACTGATCATAAATATCTATATGTGTGTTATTTGTAAATGTTTTGTGAGGTGTCTGACTCTAAACCTGGTTATCTGGATGTGTGTATGCATATATATTCTATCTGATTGTCTGTTAATGTGTCATTACTCTATGTGATTGAATACATACATGCACTTGTAAAAAGTATTTTGGGTTGGGTTGTAAAGAGAGGGAAGACTGTATCTGTTTTTATCTTGCAGTTTAACTGTAAGCTTATTCTTACCGCAGTTTACCACATTGTACCGTACGTACATCAGCTTTGCTGCATACCCTTATCTGATCTGGCAGTTTAAACTGCAACATGTCTGTACAGCAGATTACCGCATTGCACTGTATAGCACATACGTTAGCTCTACTGTGTATTAATATCTGAGTGGCTTAGTCCACATATATAGTGTGTAGGCTTGGATAGGCCTTCGGGTCCTTTGTGGTGTGTTTTGGTCGGATGCGTTTAAACAGCTCTTATCGGGTGTGATTGGGGGACAGAGAGGTGTGTTTGCTGGATGGGTAGGTTCTATTTGACTGCATTTCATACGCATCTATTCATGTGTCCTGGGTGCTAGACTATCTAACTATATTTTGTTCGTCTGTGTATGTGATTTGGTGTGCTTAAGTGTCATGTTCTGATGGGACGCTAGTTCCAAGTTTTCGTTCTATCTCTATGAATATTCGTAAGTTTATTGAATTAATTTAGTGATTCTATTTTTAGTCCCGATACGAACTCACACCAAGCTCGAGTAGCTCACCCCCTCTTAGTGTTCCCTTTTCAAGTACACTTCTGAATATTGAAGCTGGACTCAGTATGTGGAGGTCTTGGACAGTCTCAGTGGAAAATAAATTATCAGTTTGTGTTTTTAGTTTCTACTTAGTTGTTTGGTTTTGAAATGTATGGTTTAATAAAATCGTGGTACAAGTTCCATTTTAAGTTTTATTCATTTTTATTCTGGATATATATATTAAACTTAACTGTAACTTTACTATCTATATTTCAAAGGATTAAATGTTTTGATTCGACGTGACAACTTGCTCTGTAAAATTTACCTACGATCACTTTGGTGTTCAATGTAATATCCGGGATTCGGTCTAAACTTCTAGGCCGAGTGTAGGGTGTTACATTTTCACAAATTGGTATTTGAGCTTTCGGGTTGTTCATCTCAATCACGGTAATGGCATCTTTAAAGTATGAAATTCCACTATTATATCATAACACTAGATTCGCGTTGTGGCAGATAAGGATGCAGGCAGTTCTTGCACAGATGGACTTAGAGGATTCCCTACTAGAGATAGATAAAATGCCTTCGACATTGACGGAGGGAGAGAAGAGGTGTAAAGACCAAAAGTCATTAACCCAGTTGCATCTGCATTGGTCTGAAGAAATTTTGCAGAATATGATAAAGGAAAAGACCGTTGCTGGATTATGGAGGATGCTGGGACAAATATGTACGTCAAAAACTCTAACCAGCAAGCTACATATAAAACTACATCTTTATGCTTATCATTTGGATGAAGGTATGTTTATGCACGAACACTTAATAGTATTTAAAGAAATTCTCTCAAACTTGGAGGCCATAGAGGTTCAGTATGATAAGGAAGATCTAGGGATGATTCTACTTTGTTTGTTGTCCCTGTATTATTCAACCTTTAGAGACATGATTATATATAGCCGCGAGTCTCTCACAGTTCATTAGGTTTATAATTCTTTGACCTCATATGAAAAGATAAAGCATTTTGTGGTCAAACCTGACTCTTAGGGAAATGTTCTTATTTTTCGTGGAAGAGAAGATCGAAATGCTGATGATAATTGTGGAAGGACACAGGACAGAATCCTCGCGGTAAATTTAAGGGTAAATCAAAGTCTTCGAATAGAGGTAACACTTGTAACTTATGCAAGAAGAAAAGACACATTAAATCTGAGTGTTATAAGCTACAGAATAAGATCATAAAGAAGACTGCGAATCAAAAAAGAAAACAACTAGAAAAATCCAGTGAAGCTCATGTTATAGAAGACTACAGCGATAGTGAACTTCCAGTCGTTTATGTTAACAATTCTAAAGTGAGAGAGGAATGGATCATTGCTTCAAGCTGCATCTTCCACATGAGCCCAATCAGAATTGGTTTTCAACTTACAAAATAGTGTCTAAAGGTGTTGTTTTGATAGGAAATAATGCTTCGTGTAAAACCGTAGGTGTTGGAACAATTAAAGTTAAGATGTCAGAACACTTAGTGACATGCAACATGTTCCAGAAATGAAGAGAAAGTTGATTTCATTGAGTACTCTTAATGAAAAAGGGTACAAATACGCAGCTGAAAGTATGGTTTTGAAGATTTCCAAAGCTTTCCTCGTTGTGATGAAAGGGCAGAGAAAGACTGTCAAATTATATGTTTTGCAAGGTTTTACCGTTACTGGTGATGTAGCTGTCGCTTCCTCTTCCTTGTCAGATGATAATTTACTAGACTTCAGAATATGCACCTAGGGCATATAAGTAAGAATGACATGACAAAATTGAGCAAAAGAGGACTTCTTGATGGGCAAGAAATTTGCAAACTGAAGTTCTATGAACATTACATTTTTGGGAAGGAAAAGAGAGTTCGATTCACCAGAGGAATCCATAACACAACGGGAACATTGGAGTATATTCATTTTGATCTATGGGAGCCATTTAAAGTGCCTTCGAGAGGTGGAGCTAATTATATGCTAACTTTTATGATTTTTCCAGAAAAGTTTGGGCATTCTTCCTGAAGTAGAAAAGTGATGTGTTTTCTGTATTTGTCTTGGAAAACTATGATTGAAAAATAGACGGGAAAACAAATAAAACACCTTAATACAGACAATGGCTTAGAGTTCTGCTCTGATAAGCTTAATGAATTATGCAAGTCAGAAGGGATCGTGAGACACTTGACAGTTCGTTATACTCTACAAAAAACGGCATTGCAGAACAAATGAATTAAATGATCATGGAGAGAGTTCGATGTATGTTGTCAAATGCTAATATGTTGTCAAATGCTAACTTACCGAAGTCATTTTATGCTGAAATAGTCTCTACTGCATGTTTTTTGATCAGCTGATCTCCATCCATTACCATTGAGAAAAAGACTCCATAAGAGGTATGGTCTGGAAATCCTTCTGATTATTCTGATTTAAAGATCTTTAGGTGTCCTGCGTATGCTCATGTTGATAAGGGAAAATTGGAACTGAGATCTATTAAATGTGTTTTTCTTGTTTATAAAGCTGGTGTAAAAGGGTATAAGTTGTGATTAGCAGAGATGTTTTTGATGAAACTTCTATGCTACCTAACTTGTCTCTTAAATACTCTTCAATAAAGAACATCAAAAGCAGGTGGAGCATCAGATTAATCTAAAATCTACAACAGAATCGACTCCTCAAGCTAGTATAGAAATTCAGAATAGAGTTGCTTCTTCACCATAATATTTTATCACCAAAAACAGAAGTAGAAGCGAAATTAAACCTCTAAAGAAGTATGTCAAGGTTGATCTAGTTGCTTATGCTTTAAATGTGGCTGACGTTATAAATGCAAACCAAGAGCCATCTAATTATTCTGAGGCGGTTAGTTGTGAAGACTTAGAGAAGTGGATGTTTGCTATGCAAGAAGAGATGGAATCACTCCAAAAAAAATAGAATATGAGATCTTGTGAAACTTTCTAAAGGTAAAAAGGTTGCTCATTGTAAATGGGTGTTTAAAAACAAATGAGGGACTCCAAGAGTTGAAGAACCCAGATATAAATCAAGCCTTGTTGCAAAGGGTTACAGTAAAATTCCAGGAGTGGAGTTCATAGATGTGTTTTATCTAGCTGTGAAGCATAGTTCCATTCAAGTTTTGCTTGGTATTATGGCCATGCATGATTTGAAGCTCAAGTAGTTAGATGTAAAAACTGCATTTTTGCATGGAGAACTTAAGGAGGATATTTACATGTGACAACCAGAGCATTTTATAGTCTCAGAAAAAGAAGACTATGTCTGCTTGCTGAAAAAGTCCCTTTACAGTTTGGAACAGTCACCAAGACAATGATATAAGAGGTTTGATTCCTTTATGACTTCTCATGATTTCAAAAGAAGTAGCGTTGACAGCTGTGTTTACTTTAAGAAAAACAGTGATGGTTCTTTTGTGTATCTACTCCTTTATGTTGATGACATGTTGATAGCAGCGAAAGACAAATGAGAGATAAGAAAGGTCAAAGCCCAACTAAGTCAGAATTTGATATGAAAGATTTAGGACCAGCAAAGAAGATACTTGGTCTAGAGATTCTCAGAGATAGAAAAGTAAGTAAATTGTACCTAAGTCAGAAGGAGTACATTGAGAAAGTTCTTATTAGGTTCAATATGCAGAGTGCTAAACCTGTTAGTACTCCTTTAGTAGCCCATTTCAGACTTTCATCAGCTTTGTCTCCACAATCAAATGATGAGATTGAGTACATGCCACATGTTCCATATTCTAGTGTAATGGGATCTCTCATGTATGCTATGGTTTTTTTCACGTCCAGATTTATCATATGCAGGCAGTGCAGTTTGCATATACATGGCAAGTCCCGGTAAAGAACACTAAAAAGCAATTCAGTGGATTTTAAGTTACTTACGAGGTACTACTGATGTTTGCTTACAATTTAGAAGAACTATAGATGGAGTCATTGTGTATGTTGATGCTGATTTTGCTGGAGACCTTGATAGAAGAAGATCTCTCACAGGTTATGTCTTTACAATTGGAAGTTGTGCAATCAATTGGAAAGCCACTTTGCAAACTACAGTCATTTTGTCTACCACTGAAGCTGAGTACGTGGCGATTAAGAAGTCATTGCGTTAAAGGAACTCTTTAGTGAACTCAATGAAGACCTTCAAATCAGTACAGTATTTTGTGACAGTCTGGTGTCATCTTCCTTACAAAAGATCAAATATTTCATGAAAGAAAAAAACACATTGATGTCCGATATCATTTTGTTCGTGATATTATTGCTCATGGTAATATTGTTGTGAGCAAAATTAGTACTAATGAAAATCCTGCAGATATAATGACTAAGTCACTTCCTATAAAAAATTTTGAACATTAATTAGACTTATTTGGTGTTCATTGTTGAAGTTAAACCCTTAAAGGGGTTTTATGGAAGTGGTGAACGACTTGTTCGGTAATAGTTCGCGATAAAGAACTTGATCATTGAGAATTCATGTCAACGTGGAGATTGTTAGAATTGAGTGACCCGAATCCTTATTTAAATAAAATAAAATGGTAAAATAAAACAAAAGTAAAATCCATATAAAACTACAGTTCTTTTATTTTATTTTAGAATAAGGTTTTTTAAACCTTATTAAACTTCATCTATGCGATATTGATTAGAATAAGGTGTTTCAATCTTACTACACCCATTCTATTAGAATATGGTTTTACAAGCCTATAAATAGACATAGTCTCATCCTCTTGTAATAATTCGAATTTGACATAATGAATTATCTTCTTCTTTACTCGTGGTTTTTTCCCAAAAAGGTTTTCATGTAAAAATCTGTGTTTTTTATTTTCTTTCTCTTTTTTCTTTGCGATACATTGTCATTATCGACGTTCTATTTTTTCACATCCCCAATTTTACCCCTTCCAATTTCTCACCTTCTGTAACACCCCTAACTTGTATCCATCGCCAGAATAGTGTTGTAGAGCTTTACCATAAAAATGTAACACAATTCATTCATAGCATATGTAAACTTCTCACATATAGTACATCATTCAAACTCATTACTCCATTTTCATCAAATTTCATTTCAACTATGAATTTACCATTTCATTACCTTTCCCTCACCCATTTCATGTGCATAATATTGACCATGACTACAAACTAGTGCATTTAAACATAGCTCGTTTGGAATCAACTACATAATTAACCATTGCATAAAAAATTACATACTTTGATTTATTTCACCTTTTCATAGACATAAGCATGTTACCAATTGAGCACTTACCGTTTCAATGTATTTCATTAAGATTAAACATGATATAATTCAATCATGAACTTGGCACAATCCCAAGCACCAGTAATAACACATGTTAGCATAACTGAATATTATTCATGTGAACTTAACATAGATAACCATTATACTTGAATATGATCCAATTGGATTTATCATCCTTCGTAACATATCATGTTTTCCATGTATCACATGTCTTGGTTCATATTGAACACTTACCATTTCATTTGCATAACACAAAAGACATAAACATAACATTTACCATAATCACACGCTAGTGATTAAACACATAACTTAGCGATATCATCACATGGTAAGATATGGTACAAAAACATAGCATCACATAAATCATACCTTTCATAATCATGAATATTCATCCTTTGATCATTGGTACATCATACCTTTCCATATTTTTCGTAGTGAAGTCAATCGGAACCCTTACCGAAGCTCACACCAAGTGTGCTAAAAGATAGTCGAAACCATCCCTTTTCTTTAATCGATAATCGAAACCATCCCTTTTCATATTCGATGAAAACTATAAATATGATTGAAACCCCGGTACACGTTTCATATTGTGTCATAGTCCAACTATGGTCTTACATGTACACTGCCAAGGCCTTATCGTGGTCTTACACTCAGAGTGCCATAACCCGGTTATGGTCTTATCATTAGAATGTCATAGCCCAACTATGGTTGTACATATATATATATACACTGCCATGGTCCAACCATGGTCTTACATTTGAAATCTGCCATAGCCTCGCTATGGTCTTACATAAACATTGTCATGGTCCAACCATGGTCTTATACATTTTTATGATGTGCTGTCATAGTGTCTCTCAACTAGGGTCTTATTTGTTTCCTTCAAGCTGACAAATTTGATTCCCATATATACACAAATAGATAATAATTTATCGAAACATTAATTAATTGAACTAAGTTATGAACTTACTTGGCTAAATTGCAGAAATGACAAAGTTCAAAGGCATTTTGGTAATTTACTATTCTCCTCGAATTTTCACTTGATCTTGATCTAAATTAATAATTTTATTTAATATATTAATTTAGACATTAAAACAATGTATTTATACAATTTAGTCATTTTTAACATTTTTACAAAATTATCCTTAGAATTTTAATTTTATTCAATTTAGTCTTTAAACCTAAAACGTGCAAATTAACCATTTTTAACGAAATTTCACACTAGATGAATATTCATAGCATCCCTTTCAGCCCATTTTTTCAAAAATTTCACATCAAATCCTTTTACTTTTATTATTTTAGCGATTTAGTCCCTAATTGATAAATTCATCAAAAATCACTTAACAAAATAATTTTAAATAACAACTAATATTTCAAATTCATCATTTAACATCTAAAATCATAAGGTTCATCAATGGCAAGATTAAAAATCTTTAACAGTTTCAAAATTGAAGGTACGAGCTAGCTAGACCTAATTGCAACGATATCAAAAACATAAAAATTATAAGAAACAAGTAAGAATCACTTACCATGCAAGAGAAAATCACCATCGCCGAAAGCTTCATCCTTAACTCCTAGGTATTCGGATCCAAAATAGAAGAAAGATGATGAATATTCACTTATGTTTTATTTTTATTATATTTTCATTATTATATTAACCTTTTATTTTATTATATTAATAAAATAACATATAAAACATAAAGAAATTAAAGCATCCAACCGTCCCATTATCTTTAGGATGGCTAATTTACTCAATAAGACATCCAATTATAATTTTTTAATCAATTAACGCCTTTAAACTAATAATAATTGACGTTTTCAACTTTTACGATTTAGTCCTTTTTGCTTAATTAACTATAGAAAAGTTAAAATTTTTCAACGAAACTTTAATACCACCTTAATGAAATTCCATAAATATTTATAAAAATATTTACAACTTGGTTTATAGAAACGAGGACCCGATACCTCATTTTCTAAAACCACTTAACCTTAGAATCTTACCACTTGAACTTAATTAATCATTCATATCAAATAAATTACCATAAAAAAACCTTTTTAAAATAATAATCAACTTGTAAATATTAAATAATAATATTTACAAACTTACTTTGTAGGATGAATTAGATAACCATGAACCTTTAATTTGTTGCAAGTGTGGACAATGTTTATGTAACTTAGGAAAGCGCATGAACAACAGTGTGAGCATGATTGACTTCATCAATTTCTTCTTAGTCACTATTTTGATTTTTATGCCTAAGTTAGGTCTATATTGCTTTCCCAAGATCCTTTCTCTTACTTGAATCAGGCATTCCAACAAATTACTTAGGATGAACACGTGCGCGGCATTACACAAGTCAAGAAAGAGAAGCCCAAAATTCTAGGCTTTGCAGAGTACACGGAGGGTTGTAACAAAGGCCAAGCTGATCATATTGATAAGTCAACTTTGTTGTGCACTCATTGCCATCACAAGGGTCATGAGATGCCTACCTATTTTGACTTACATGGCCGCCTGGATTGGTGGCTCAAGAAGTATAACAAGTTGGAGATGAAAAGTAATGATCGTGGTGGCAAGACAAGTGTTGCATCTTCCATGCAGTAAGTTTCTCATAACAAAGGCAGTGTGCGAGGCAATACTACTGCCATAGATACCATCCATGGAGCAACATCAACGCAAAACACAGCAGGGGGAACGCAGGTGTCAAAAGATAACACTTTCTGGTTTTACCATTAAGTAATGGTAGTCTCTTCTTGTGATGTTCATTAATAAACAATCAACTTCCACTCAATCGAATGGTAAGTCCAAGAATAATTCAATTTTTGATACAAGGTGTTTAAATCATGTTATGGGTGATTTTATGTGTCTAACGAATGTAAGATATGTTATAGCATGTTTTGTAGGACTTCCTGATGGCCAAACAGTGGTGGCTACCAAAGAATAAAAGGTTAAATTGATGGAAAAAATTCACTCGAAACACAATCTTTACGTTCCTAAATTAAACGACAATTTAATTTTGGTTTCCCAGTTGAATGATGATATGAATTTTTTGTCCAATTTTCTACCAACATATATACTATTCAGGACCTTTATTCGAGAGAGTTAATTAGAGCGAGTGAGAGATAGGATGAACTTTACTACTTCCGGTAGGTCTCGGAGGTCAAAGCGATTTTGGTTGAAGCTTCATCCTCTTTGGAACTTTGGCATAGAATATTGGGTCACCCTTCCTCATATTAGTAACTCTAGAGATCATTTGAATAAAGCATGTAAAATTTGTCATCGTGCTAAACAAACTAGAAATAACTTTCCAATTAGTGAATAAAAAGTCAATCAGATTTTTTAGTTAGTTCATTATGATTTATGGGGTTTCTATGACACTTCATCTTATAGATCTCATTATTTTTTGACATTGGTTGATTATATTTCTCCTGCTATTTGGGTATCTTTATTAGTTAATAAAAAGAAGGTTTTCAAAGTTTCACATCATTTATTACTATGGTTGATCGTCAATTTTCTCAATAAATAAAGTGTGCTAGAAGTGATAATGGGACAGAATTTAATTGTCTCCAAGGTTATTTTCTTGCAAATGACATTATTTTTCAAGCATCTTGTGTTGGTACTCTTAAACATAGTAGAAGAATGGAGAGAAAACATTAGAATATTTTAAATATTGCTCGTGCTTTGCGTTTCAAAGGAAACCTAACTCTATTTTTTTGGGGAGAATGTGTGTTAGCTGCATCTCATCTCATTAATTGAACTCCTTCACTTCTTTTTCACAATAAAACACCTTATGAAATGTTGTTTGGTAGCCCTCCTTTGTTTGATGATCTTCTTATGTTTGGTTGCTTATGTTTTGTTCATAATTAACATTCTAAGGGAGACATGCTAACTAGTCGAAGTCAAAAATGTGTTTTTAGGAATGCTGCAACCATTGGGCCTGACAATGTTGCCCTGTTATATGGAAGTGTAGACGCAATTTTTTATACATAATTTGGCGAGTCAGAGGTGTTGCAACTCGAAACAATTCCTCTAGTTGTTATTTCACAGCTTGTGAGTTTGCCACCTACGAGTTCTCTAACACCTATGATATCTTCTTCTTCCGCCAACGACACGATGGTACATGGGGCTTTTGGAATTGATACGTTGGGACGAGGGCATAGGGAGAAATTTCCCTTTATGTAGCTTCTGGATTTTGTCACTCATACTGTCATAAAGAAAAGTGCATTTCCCGCCCCACCTGCCTTAGAGCCTTCCTCAAGTACTTCATTTCCCATAGAGCATTATGTTAATTGTGACAAATTTACTGTGAAACACCGAAAGTTTCCTATAGTTATTACAACATGGGTCGAACCACAGTCTTTTAAAGAGGCTGTGAAGGATGTTGTATGGCGTGATGCTATGCAAAAGGATATTTGTGCTTTGAGGATAATGACACTTAGTTTATAAAGACACTTCCTCCTGGGAAAAAAGAATTAGGAAGTAAGTGGGTGTACAAGATTAAGTAAAACTCCAATGGAAGCATTGAGAGATTTAAAGATCGTCTTGTTGTTTTTGGTAATCACCAGGTAGAAGGCATTGACTATAATGAAACTTTTGCACCTGTGATGAAAATGGTGATTGTAATTTCAAAAAATTAAGAGTTACATAATATGGATGTCCATATTCCTCCATGATGATCTTGATAAAGAGGTTTACATGTAGCTTCCTCTAGGTTTTGCTGCTGATAAGCCTGGAATGGTTTTTTGTTTTCACAAGTCTTTGTATGGCTTGAAACAAGATCCTCGGTGTTGGTTTGAAGAGCTTGTTTCTGCATTGAAAGGATATGACTTCTTCAACCATATTTTGATTATTCTCTTTTTACATATCATAAGGGATTTGTAAGCATTAATGTGCTAGTTTATGTTGATGATTTGTTTATTTCTCAGAACGATTCCTTTACTTTGAATTTTTTTAAGGGATATATCAGTTATTGCTCTCATATGAATGATCTTGGCGCATTGAAATATTTTTTGGGGATAGAGGTGGCTCGAAGCTCTTTGTTGTTATTTCTTTGTCAAAGGAAATATACACTTAATATTATTTTGGAGGCGGGTCTTTTGGGAGCAAAGCTCGCATGATTGCCAATAAAGCAAAATCATAAATTAGTGTATGTTACGGGGAGAATTTTGTCTTATCCTAAGCCATACAGACTATTAATAGGTCGTTTAATTTATTTGGCAATGCCAATAATAGAATTGGCATAATTGCTTCATGTCCTATCCCGGTTTATGCATGAGCAGAGGTAGGAGCATTGGGACACAGCTCTGCGTGTTGTCCAGTACCTGAAAAGCTCTCCTGGCTAAGGGATTCTTTTGAGATCTGATAGTGAATTGTCCTTGAAATGCTGACGTGATTTAGATTTGGCTGCTTGTCTGATAACTCGGCATTCGCTTACTGGTTGGCTTGCCTTTCTGGGACACTCTCTTATTTTCTTGAAAACTAAGAAACAACATATTATTTCTCATTCTTTTGCTGAGGCTGAGTATAAGTCTATGGCTTTCGTTACTTGTGAGCTCAAGTGGCTGAAAAACTTGCTATTAAGCTTAAGTGTTCTTCATCCTAAAGCAATTTCTTTATTTTGTGATGGTCAATCTGAGTTTCATATTGCACAAAATCTCAAATTTCTTTAGCGTACAGAACATATTGAAGTGGACTGTCACTTTATTATGGATGCAATCCAGGATGGGTTGTTTGCACCTTCTTATGTTCCAACCTCTGTTCAATTGGCTGATTTTTACAAAGGCGCCTAGTAAATCACAATTTGAATATCTTCTCAACAAGTTACGCATTTATGATCTACTTGCTCAAACTTGAGGGGGTGTTAGGATTATTATCGGATATTAGCTTTTAACAATTTGATTCCTAATAGGATATTATAGGATATTATCTCTTAGCAGTTTGATTCCAAATAGGATATTATTAAGGATTATTATCTTTTAGTAATTTAATTCTTACATAACTATTTTTGTACAGATATACATATAACCTTGAGGTCTATTAATAAAATTCAAGAGATTACCTTATTGTAACAGTTTGTTTTTAGTAATATCAAAAACAATGGTTTTGGGGCCACGATTTCGATAAGTGAGTTAACATTTTAATGTTTATTTAATGTTTATAGGGTTATTTTAAGGTTATATTAAATTTTTGTTAAGAAATTTTAATGTTTAAATAGTTAATTAAGTAAGAAGGGCTAAATTGTAAATGATGTAAAACGTGGTTTCTAGTAGTTTAAGTGGTTAGATGATTATGGAAAGGAAAACTAGTGGACTCAGGTGGTAATTATACCATATTACATGTTAGTGGATGCTTATGGATAGGTTTTAGTGAAATTTAAATAGATTTTTAAAGGTTAATTAAATTAATAATTAAATCAAATGTTAAACAAAACAAAAGGTACAAAATTCATCATCTTCCACATTTTGTCATCCCAAAACTGAAACACCATTGAAATATGAAGAGGAAGCTTCGACCAAGTTATATTTCCATGTATGGTATGTTTTTTAGCCCTGTTTTTATGATTTTTATGTTTTTGAGCTCATTTTAGCTTAAACTGTATAAAGGTTAAAATATTAAGGGTAATTTTGTATTTTCAAATCAATATGTATTATAAGTTTCAATTCAATATTGAAGTTATTTGAAATAATTAATTGAATGAAATATTATTTAGATCAAGATACACAACAACCGGACTTAAATCGGGAAAATGCTAAAGCTTTGGACTACCATTAAACATTGTTTTTGCAACCATAGTTATCGAGGTAAGTTCGTATTATATACATTGTTATATTAAATTCTCTGAAATTTGTCCTACTTATTAGTTAAGGTATTTGTTATTATATAATATTGGTTGATGGAAATTATTAATGCAATTGAGTTGTTCTGGAGATATTGTATTGGGTCTTGAACCCAGCAGGCTTTGTGTCGGTATATTATGTCAGGCCTTGAGCCTGGCAGGCTTTGTACCAATGTATTGAATCAGGCGTTAAGCCTGGCAAGCTTTGAGTCAGTGTATTGAATCAAGCCTTCATCGTAGCAAACTTCGTGTCAGTGTATTATATCCAGTAACTTGTACCGATAATACTATTGCAAGTATCCAATTTTATTCTATTAAGTTCAACTGGTAAGTAACGACTAATTCAAAAGCATGAATACAAGTTAAGTGTTGATAGTGATCTTATGAAATAGTAAATTGATATGTGAAACTTTGTGGGAAAGATTATTAGTCTAAAATGTGAGAAAGATGGATGGATTTAATTAGTTTCATGATTTATATCATGTTTCCTTGATGTTAAATTTCAAGTTGTCTATTAATGTATGAGTTTTTGTGAATAGGAAAGTCAAGTACTTTGTAACACCCCTAACTCGTACCCATCATTGGATTAGGGTTACGAGGCATTAACGATAAATATACATCATTCACAAATATTTAGGAACACATAATCAAAACCATTCCAAAACATTCACAAATGTCCCTTATAAGGCTTTACGAGGCCTTACAACATGCTTAAAAAAGGCTCGGGACTAAACCAATAACATTTGGAAACTTAAGGAATCATACAAAAATTTCAAACATCTAAAGTTCACACGTCCGTGTGAACAGGCCGTGTGCTTCACGCGGCTACTAGACACGACTGTGTCATAGATCGTGTAAAAACAGGGCACACCTACTAACTTGTACCACACGGCAGGAGACACGCCTGTGTGCCATGGCCATGGGAAATCTAGAGGGTATACTGACTTGGGTCACACGACCAACCACAAGATCATGCGTAAGCCCGTGTGCCACACACGGTCAATAGACATGCCCATGTATTTATGTCGTGTAACTCTCTGACTTGTTTTAACAAGGTTACAATAGACACACAGCTGAGCCACATGCCCGTGTGCTTAACCGAGTAGAGTGAAAATAGGCTTGGTTTAAGCCACATTTCCCACCTATCTATCAAGTACCTAAAAACATTCATTTGACAACATTTTCATATACAATAAGCATCCAAAACATGCCATTTTAAAAACCAAATATACCATCTCTCGCACAACCATTAAACCATATCAACAACCATAGCACATACCAAAACACAAGACAACATATATACATCACAGATACTTATCATTTCATAACTCAAACCAATTAGTAGCCAAACACACACCAACATGTACATCATTTGCTAGCCAAATCTCATGGCGAAAGTCATGGTTCAAAACTTATCAACATCTCACTAGCCTATACATGCCATATACCATATTTACAAAGCTTCAAAAGTACCAACTAGTTATAGATAGTGTGATGATGCTTCCTGACGATCCCCGAGTCCAAGTAGCTTTGATAATATATAAAATAGAGAATGAACACACAAAGTAAGCTTTAACAGCTTATTAAGCCATATGCAAATAAATCTATACCATAATCAACATCATTCTCATCAATTAAGAAAATTATAACTAAACACATTTAGATTCACAACCTTTCTCAAAGTACATCCATTCCAATTCACATGTAAATTCATCAAATACCTCCTCTTTTTAAATTCTCATATGAGTCTCATACGTACCTAAATCACTTACTCAATCTCACATTCAATCTTGACCTGATTTTTCCTATTAAACCCTTTGGAATCACTAAGGATACTCGGATATCTCATAAAGCTCATACAATGCCATATCCCAAATATGGTCTTACATGTTATCATATATCGATGCCAACGTCTTAGACGTCGTCTTACACAAAATCTTATAATGATGCCAATGTCCCAGACATGATCTTACACGTAATCACAATACAATGCCAATGACCCAGACATGGTCTTACATGTAATCTCATCTCGATAAACCTAATGTCATGGAATTTACATCCTAAGCATTCCTAAGGTTCATACGGGACTTTCGGACGTTCTAATTTTGTCACTTCTTGCACGTAGTTGCTCATTCATACTCATTGTAGTTCAATGACAAATAATACTTATCTAATTCAATTTAAAAGCATGTATTTGCATATGAACTTACCTTGTAATAAGGGTTGACGTATCGGGTTGACTATTCGACAACTTTCGATTTCCCCCGATCTAAATTCTATTTCTTTCTTTCTTGATCTATATGAATTCAAAATTAGCTCATTTAATTACTTATTCATTCAATTTCATTCAAAAATACCTATTTCGGTATTTTTACACTTTATCCCCTAAAGTTTCACATTTATTCAATTCAGTCTATATTTCACAAAAACACAAAATTCAATAAGACCCATGCCTAGCCGAATTTCATATAGGTCCCTATCAAGCCATATTTCACATTTATTACACAATTTAACCCCTCAATTTACAATTTTCACAAATTAGTCCCTTTTATGAAATTTCACTAAAAATCATTTTACAAAACATGATAATCTATCAACAATTACTTATTTTCCATCATCAAACATTCAAGAGCTCAAGCATTCATCAATGGCATTTTACAAAATCATCAACACTTTCAAAAATTGAAGCACGAGTTAGCTAAACCATGAAGCAACGATCACAAAAACATAGAAATAATCAAAAACTGAGTCAAAACGAACTTACATGCTTGAACAGCAATGGCCGAATCTTCAAGCTTCCAAAAACCCATATTTTCTTTCTTATTTCGGTTGAAGAAGATGACAATTAAGCCTAAAATTATTTTTCTTTTGCTTATTATAACTTAATACATATTTTACCATTTTACCCTTGATTCTTAAACATTTGAAACATCAAATATAAGGCCATTAATGTCCATCTCCACTATCAATGGTCTAATTACAACATAAGGACCTTTCACTTAATAAGCCATAGCAATTAAGCACTTTTAACTAAAAGAATGCAACTTTTGTATTTTATGCGATAAAATTAACCACTTACATATTCACACATTCCATCTCAAATTAACCACTTAAGCGATAAAATTAACACACGAAACTTTCACACATTCATATTCACATGTTAAAAACACCAAAAATAATATTAACATAATTTTCTAACCTCGAATTTTTGGTTTCAAAACCACTATTCTGATTTAGCTAAAATCAGGTTGTTACATACTTATATGAGTTAATGAGCACAAATGTGTAAATAAATTTTGATGAATGGAAAGTTTGATGTGTAACATCCCGAAATAGGGTCTAATCAAAATAGTGGTTTCGAAACCACAAATATGAAATAGAAATAATTATTTTATAATTATTTGATGGTCTATGATATGATTGCATGTTTGTGTGAAATTTTCATGAAGAAATTCTATGACTTAAATATCCAATTTGAAGTTAAGGACTAATTTGAATAAGATGCAAAACTTGTGTTCTAAAAGCTTCAAGCATAAAATTGAATTGGATTATTAATTAGAGGTCCTTAAATAGCAATTTGACCAAGTTCTAAAAAATTGGACAAAATGGGTATGAATAGGAAAATTTTGAAATAAAGGCTTAAGGGGCATTTTTGTCATTTGGTAAAAAAAGAATAAAGAGGGAAAATAAGTCAAAAGTTTGCTCATCTTCTCCAAGTGCTAGCCAAAATTTCCAAGATCCATAGCTAGGGTTTTGTTCAACTTTTCAAGCTTAATTGTAAGTGCTCCCAAGCCTCATTTTTTATGTTCTTTACATTTTTTAGATCCTTGAAGCATGATCTATCCATTTCTAGCCATATTTTGAAGTAGGGTTCATGAATGAAACTTGACCCATGTGTGACATGTTTTATTTTGATGTTTAATGGAAGAATATGAAAGTTTTATGTGTGTTTAACATCTTTTACTAAGTGATTTTTATAGAAATGCTTGAAAAGGACTTGTTTGTAAAAGATGTAAAAATGGATAGTAGAAATATGATTCAATTAGAAATGTGAGCTAATATAATTTAGAATATAAATCGGCTAGGCTTGGGTAACCAATAAAATGCAAGCATTTAATTTTATGAGCCTAGATACTAAAGTGTAAATAAGTGAAAAGTTAGGGGTAAAAAGGTAAATGTACCAAAGTATGTGTTATGGGTTGGTTTGAATAATGTATGCCAAAGTATGTGTTATGGGTCGGTTTGAATAATTTATGTATTAAATAATTAAATTTGGCATTATTGATCAAGAAAGACGTGATTCAGGGCTTGATCGGAGGAAAACTATGTTTACGATGATTAGGTTCGCTCCTATCATTTTGTACCGAGGTAAGTTCATATGTGAATAATGCAATATGTATTATGTTCAATGCTTTATTATTTTGTAAATTTAAATGCTTTATTGTTGATGATGTCTTGATCCTTAATGATTGATACTATGTACATTGAGGTCGATATTTTGAGCAAGTCCAACAGTGATGCGATAAGTATGAAAATCCCATTTCAACCTTAGGAATAGTTTAGGATACAAGTGACATGTCACTAGGAACTATGTGATCTGAGCTCATGAGTTGTGATATGAGTTCATGATATATGTGACACATGTTATGGGGTTCCGGGTATTGGTCTTGTATGTTCTACCGGTGGCTAGGTAGTTCGACATGTGTTGTGGATACCTGACAGCTTGTGTGAGCAGCCCGTGTAATTACATCCTGACTGACAGCTTGTATGAGCAGACCTGTGAGTAGCTCGAAAGCGAGCAATATGTGGTATGTGATATGAGGTAGAGTTGGCTACATATAGGGCACTTAGGTGCGAGATTTTGATGTATCCAATGGTATTCCAAGTGTTCAATGGGCAGCTCAAAGAGAATTTCAATGAGTAATCTAGATGAACACGTCAAAGACTAGAAAGTAAGTTGTTATGTGCAAGTGGGCACAGGTATGTATATCAAACTCATGAGAACATCATGGGATGTAATGAACTTCTGGTAAGAATATATATTACGAATAAGTTTAAGTGATTTGATTATAAAATGCAAGTTTATGTTCATTAAGTTAAATGTATGATTGGTTATGTTTAAGTTCGGTAATACCTCGTACCCTACACCGGTGTCGGACACGGGTAAGGGGTGTTACATGATGAATGGTAAGTTTAATTTTCTCTCATACGAACTGACAAGGCACTAGTTGCTTACATCGTTGTTTTCCTTTTTTTTGTAGATCATTAGAAGCTCGATCAGTTGGAAGCTTGTCGGAGTCTTATCACACTATCTAGAAGTCACTTTGCTAGTTTATGAATATATTGGCTTTGGTTATAAATGACATGTAAAAGGTTTAATGTAATAGGTGATGTGAATATCTTGTTTGGCTCACTTGGTTTGGTAGTTCTTTTGATTATATGTTTGATGGACATGTAATGCTTATTAAGAATATGTCTTTGGTCACTTTTCATGATTTGTAAATGTATGATTTGAGGCATGTTTATTTGTGTTGAAAATATAACAGCCCATTTTTAATCAAATCAGAACAGTGGTTTTAGGACCACAAATCCGAGGTCAAAATATTTATTTTATTATTATTTTAATGTTTATAGTATGATATTATGTTGGTTTGAAATTTTCGTTAAGAAATTTTATCGTTTAATGGGTTAATTTGAGAAAAAGGACTAAATCGCGTAAAGTGTAAAAGTAGTCTTCTATTAGCTAAAGGTGTTAAATAGCTATAGCACCTTAAAGTAAAGGTCCTTAATGTAACACCCCTATCCCGTATCAATCGTCGGACTAGGGTTGAAGGCATTACTGAACAAATCTAAATATCTCGTATTAATTTCTCAATCATCATAGCATCACCATCACTAACATTACACAGCCCCTTACATAAGTCAACGAGACCTTAAACATGTTTTAGAAAGGGGTTGGGACTAAACTGAGCACATCCAAATTTTTTCGAAAACTTAACAAAATTTTCAGAGTTTCACAGGTCACATGCCCGTGTGAACAGGCTGTGTACCTCACACGGCTTTAAACACGCCCGTGTGTCTAAACTGTGGCAAAATAGGGCATACATACTGACTTGCCCACATGGCCACAAGACACGCCCGTGTGCCATAGCCATGGTCGAAACTGACTTGGGTTACACGGCCAACCACATGCCCGTGTGTCTAGCCCGTGTACCCTTCGAAATGACCACACATGCCCATGTACCAAGGCTGTATGCCACACACGACCACCAGCCATACCCATGTGTCTAGGTCGTACTCAAGACTGACTTGAACAACTAAATTACAGCAGACACATCGTCATTACACACGCCCGTGTTCTCAATCGTGTGGAGTGAAATTAGACTTGGTTTAAGCCATATTTCCCACCTATCTCAAGCACACCAAATCCACAACATTTTTGCATTATTTGGATACATTTATAGGCAACCAAATCAACCAATTCAAACATATTCCATGCCATTCAAATACCATCCAATTCACTACTCAATTTCTCAACCAAAACATACCTAATCAATGTACCAAAATCATCACAACTTACATAAGTTTCAAAAACATAAACTCATCAATTTATCACATACTTCATACCACAAAACTTGCCAATTCAACATTCCATATTCAAACCATTATATGATTATTATATACATCATATAACTTACCTATCAAACACATCATTTAGGCCAACTTAAGAGGCCATACCTAACAATAATTCCAAGCCAAAACTCATGGCTAACATTCACATCACAAAACATACCAAAAATGACACAAGCCTATACATGCCATATACCTTATATACAACTCTCGAAATTGTACCAAAATAGATATTTGATAGTGTGATTGATGTCGCTGACGATTCCCAAACCTGAGCTATCCTTATAACACTGTAAAATAGAGAACATTTTATACAGTAAGCTTTAAAGCTTAGTAAGTTCATACCATAAATAAACAACAGTTTATATTATACAAAACATCCACTAATAAACAATTAGTAGTTCACAATTCATTCATCAATTCTATTCTATCTCATATAAGAAGTTCATATGAATTCATCAAGTTTCATACACATAGTATCATCTACCACATAGGTATCGAACATACTTGATCTTTCCCGTATAATTTCACTTCATTCTCACCTATTGTTCAAATACATTAGTTCATTCGAAGTTTTTCTATGCTTAAAGAATTTGCACACTTAGTGCATCCGTCATTTGCCGAAGCCGTAACAATCCCGCACCCTTAATGCCATTTCAATAAATTGAAGCTATCTCGGTACTGCACACTTAGTGCCACATATAGCCGAAGTTATTCCAACAAGCACATTTAGTGCCATTTGTAGCCAAAGCTATTTCGAGTCGCACACTTAGTGCCGAACATAATCGATTATCATCATGCTCAAATGTAATCAAATATCTATACAATTTATGCATTATCAAAGCATTAAAACATAACTATAACATCATTTATCACGTATGAACTTACCTCGTACTCAGAACTGACGATTCGGATCGTTTACTCGTTAATCTTCGATTTTCCCTGATCTAAACTGAATTCCTCTTTTCTTGATCTATATGTATTCAAAATTAACTCTTTTAATCACCAACACATTCAATTCAATTTATATATACATATTTAGGGAATTTTATAAATTAGCCCTAACATTTTCACATTTTAACACTTTAGTCCCTAATTCATAAAATCACAAATTACTTAAAATTTTCTTATACAATTGCCTAGACAAATTTTACCCTAGTTCGTATAAGCCCACACATTTCATTTATTTTACATTTTAGTCCCTCAACTTCTCGCTTTCACAATTTAGTCCTTAATATGCATTTTTACTCAAAATCACTTTACAAAACGTGTATATCAACCACTAAGCTTTCATATTTCATCATTTAACATCACAAAACTCATGAATTCATCAATGAAATATCATCAAATTATCAATAATTTCGTGAATTTAAGTATGGGCTAGTTAGAATATTTAAAAACGATCACCAAAACGTAAAAATTATCAAAAACTGAGCTCGAACGCTTACATAATTGAACTTAAATATGGTCGAACCCTAGTTGAATTCAACCTTTCTTTTTCTTTGATATTTTCAGCAAGAATAAGATGAACACATTCATCTTTTAATTTGTTTTATTTTAATTATAACTTAATACAAAAATTACAAAATTAACCTTAACTATTTCATTAAAATTCCACTAATTATTTTCCACACTTGTCCATTTATTAAACCAATGTTTAAAACTGAGGAAGTAACACGAGCATGCGACACGCCCGTGCCATCCACCCGTGGTCAACATTGTCAAAACCAACACGGGCATGAACCTATGTACACGAGCGTGGTAGAAGCAAACGAAGCAAGACACAGTCGTGCGACACGGTCGTGTGCGCCCACACACCCAAGCCACACGAGCATGGGCCGAATGTCAGACACACCCAAATTCAAAATTCACAAAATACACGGGCAAAAATTTGGGCACTCGGGCATGTCCCACGGCCGTGTGCTCCAAAATCTATATAAACCCTTAACTATTCATCATCTCCCTCCCTAAAAATCCCTAACCCTAGTCGCTGCGACTCCACACACCCTACCTCTCATGCCCGTGCACCGCATACAACACCAATTCTGACCCCTAAGCTCTTTCCTTTTGTGTTTGTTTACTCTTTTCTCTTTATTTTCTTTAAATATGTTGCTTATTTCATGATTTCTCTGCTCTATTGAACTATTTTGAGTAAATCTTCATAGTTAGAATATTAAAATACTTATGCTTGCTTTTAAAAAAAATTGTCATTTTAGTTACTACATTATGCTGTACTCTTTCATTTTTCCTTGTTTCCATGAAATCTATACTGACCCACATGCATTCATTCATTATTCCCATAATCCTATAACTTGATATATTTATTTGTTTTCGTTTGTATCATCTAGTACGCAAATCTCATGAAATATTCATATTTAGTCTTGATTTTCCATACTATTCTTGGGAAATATTGGTTGAACTTCGAATTTTCAATGTAGGTACAATGTCGTCCTCACGTGGTAAGAAGACCGTTGTTCCCGCCTCGAAGAAGAGGAAAGAAGCAGCGTCATCCTTGGGTCCTACCACGAAAATTAGGCATCCGTTCCTCCAGGTTCCCTTGGGACCCCAGGAGGAATTTTATCAGATATTATGGGCCCGACCCCTAGGTGTGGGCTGCTGTATTGACTGGGCCGCACTAGAACAGATTCATTTGCCTGACGCGGTCCAAACCCTCCTGACGACTGACCCGTGGGGGCTCTTCTTTGAGATCATCGAGCCGACGTATCTCGAGTTCACACTGGGAGTCTGCTTGACATTCCATCTTCAGACCATCATGACTAACTTCGACGATCCTGGAATAGTCTAATTCTGCCTCGGTGGTTTAGCACGCCAGTTAAGCGTACCCAAGTTCAGGATTGCACTAGGGCCGTACACGGAGGAGTTCATGGACGATAATGAATTCGACACCGTCCACTGCCACGTCCACTACTCCTTCTCGAAATGCTGGAGGGACCTCGACCTTGCCTCGACCACCTATGATCCTCGCCGCTCCAAGGCATCAGCTCTCCCCCCATCCTTGAGGTATCTACACGCCATCTTCACTCAAACTCTAACAGGGAGACGAGAGAGCACCAGCGTCGTCACCACCCATGACGCCTATTTCTTATGGAGTATGGCGAATGGGCACGTCATCGACCCTGCCTACTTTATTGCCTTCACCATTCTCAACTAGATGGAGCGGCACAGGAGAAAGGACATCTCTATCGGGCCCTATGTGACTCGACTGGCTCGACACTTCGGGCTCTTGAACACAACAGCGCAATTATCCTCCCTTACTTTCATCGGCCAGATGTCCCCACAGAGCATCTCGAGCATGCTAAATATGACAATGATTGAGAAACGACGTGGCACATACCCTCCTCAGTACCGTCTCGCCCAGTCCACCGAGGAGGAGGACCCAGAGGACATTACTGATGATGTCCCTCCATGTCACAAGGATCCACCGACTCAACCACCAGCCCCCTCTCATCCAGTTTATGCAACAGCTTCATACGCTGACATCTCTGAGCGCCTTACTTGATTTGAGCAACAGTGTTTTCAGTGCTTCGATAACATTGATGCTACTCTACAGCAGATCTGTCAGCACTTCCACATCTCATCGCCACCCCCACCTCGCGAACCATCTAGCGATGAAGATGTTTAAAAACTTTTATTTATTATTTTACGATTTTACCTTTATTCTATTTTAAGACTACTTTTTATTTTTCTTTAAGCTTATTTTTATTAGGTTTTATTATTATTTTACAATTTTTAATTTTAGCTATTTCATTACAAGTAATTATGCTTCTTTATATTCTCTAAAAAGTTTCTGATTCTATCACAGTTATAAAGAGCTCCAAAGCTCATCATCGTATAGGAACTAAAAACTCCACCGAGAAAGGTTCTCCACGACTCCCATGTCCTGCTCGACCACGACCATAGCTACCACCAGATATAATATTCTTTTGGCGTAGGATTTATGGATTAATAAACCTCGACCACCACCGGAGTATCCTCCTCTACTCTCATCTTTGTTTTGGCCGATTATTCTCCATCACTCAAATTCAAGGAGTTCATTCATCATTAAAGAAGTTTCACATCTCTCCTGATCTTATGATTATAAACCCATCTTTTTCATATATCTATCTTTGTACATTCAGGGAAATGTACATCATAAGTGTGGGGGGTCTTTTATATCATCATTAAAATTCCCTGAATTCTGTCTTCTTCTCACGTGAATCACTCATATCACTATTAGAATAAATTTAATTAACTTATGATTTTTATTGATATGTCTTGAATTAAAACATAAGCAATTATGCATTGATTGTTTAAACTTTAAGACATTAGGTAATCAAGCATGATGAGTTGATTTTTGAAGAATTAAAAACTTTTAGGTTGTTTCCCTAAGTATAATTATTATCTTGAGTTGAAATTCACAAGTTTGAACATCAAAAAGTCATAATTTTGGTGAGATCTTGAGCTTTTAGAGCATCTATTATTTCTTTTATACTCACTTTTATTGTTGTTTTGAGCGCGTCAGTATTGAATTGTTATTCTAGAACTTTCTTGATTATGCATGTCAAGACCACACCATTTGATTTGATATGTCAAGATGATAAGGACACTTAGGTTTAACCCACTCACTCCACAAAAGCCTACCTTCATAATTAACCCTTAGTGAACCATTTTGAGCCTAACAAGCCATTAATTGATTTACCCTCAATATTAACCAATAACCCATTATTGTTGAAATCCCCTAATTTGATCCTTATTTTTGTCGAGATTTGACTTGAACAAATTGCTTAGTTATGTTTTGTTCTTCTAAATATTTGATTTGTCTTTAAAAAAAATACTTACATACATATTAGTAGTAATTCGTCATTCTTGAGCTTGAGTATTAATCTCATATTCTGAGAAGAAGCTGACTTGTATTCAACTGATGTCTAGTTATTTTTCTAGCTAGGTAACTTTTCAATTCAATCTCGATTTTAACCTTTTCTTTCAGCTTGTGACCACACCCCCTAACCAAAGCCACGTTACAACCCCCTAAAACGACCTTTTTGATTCATGTATCAGCTCAATATATAGTGGTGGAGATTTGATTTTCAAGCAAGCCTATGGCAATAACCTTTCATATTGACTAATGAGTGCTTTTATTGGCGTCCTTAAACACCTTGAGTGATTTGAGTGAATATTTAGTGAGGATGTTAAACTCTGCGATATTTTGATCAAAGATAATCACTTAGATAATCACTTATTGGAATGTTTGAAACTTTGATGTACTTTTGGTTGAATTCTTAATGTATGAATACTTATGGATTATTTTGAGATATTATTGATAGGGATTATAAATTGAGAAGAATTTATTTTGATTGCGAGTTCAGGATTTTTCTTGAGGACAAGCAAATGCTTAAGTGTAGGGGTATTTGATAAACCGTAATTTTACATATTTTTATCCCATACTTAAACCCATTTATGAATGGTTTCTCTTTAGATTTGGAGAATTCGGTGCTCCTAATCCTTTAATTTCATGTTTTATACTTAGGTGAGCATAGGAGAGTAAAAAGAGCGAGAACCGGGCCGAAAATAGAGAAAATGAACCCACGTGGGAAATCAACACGGCCTGGACTTCCTCACACGGGCGTGTCACACGGTCGTGTCCATTTGGCAGGATTGAAGCACGACTTACACAGGTAGACTACACGCCCATGTCCATTTAACAACCTTGAACACGGCCTTAAGTAATCGCACACGGGCGTGTCACACGGGGTGTCCTTGTCGAGCCCAAGTTTAGTCCAATTCGGAAAAGGCTAATTTTGAGGGCTCTTAGGCATTCTAAATCCTATTTAAACACCTGAGGAGGCACTTAGAAGGGGGATGAAGAGTAGGAAGCAAGGAATTACTTAAGGAAAGCCGATTGATCCATCTCAAGAGTCGGATTCATCATCAAGACCGAGGATCTCCCTGTAAGTTCCTTCAGGAGTTTTGGGTTTTCTTATGTTTTGTTATCTTTATGCTTTGAGATATTTTCTTTCATAAATATGAACTAAACTCCCTAATTAGCTAAGGGGAATGAAACCTAAGACAGATCTTGTTATTATTATCTGAATTTTATGATAAATATTTGACTTGTTTTTAATTATGTGTTCTTAATTCTTGTTTTAATATTCCAGGGTATTGATTCAAGTTAACGCTCTTATTTAGAGGAGGAATAGACCCTATCTAAGAGTAAAATTATCATAATTCAGTGAAGTTGATTGTACGCCTAGAGATAGGGTGACAAGATTTTGCCAGATTAGGGTGAAACCTAATAAGGGAATCTATAGATCGAGTTAATGCAATTTTAGGGTGTTAATTAGAAAGAGATTTCAATTATTCAACTTGGGGTTAGACGTTATTAGTCTCGAGAGGGATAATAATATAATTTAGGGATTTCTATGGATCAAGTCAAATGAATAAATCGTCTAATTCAGAGTCAAATAACAAGTGAAGTCTAGGTGGATTTTGTCCTTAGGTATTGTCTCAATCAATCGAATTTTCCAAAAAGTATTTTCCAAGTTTTCTTTCTGTTCATTCTTAGTTAGCAATTAGTTTAGATAACCAAACCTCTTAATTTTTAAGATAAATAATAAAAAGGAAGGTAATACTAGTACTCGTAGTTCCTTTGGGTTCGACAATCCGATCTTACTGAACTATACTACTGTTCGATAGGTACACTTGCCTTAATCGTGATAATAAGTTAGTCTCAAGAACGATTCATTTATAAATCTTTAAAACCTGTTACAAATATCAGGCATCAATTCTTTATAGTCACCTTATTGAGCTGTCTATAATCAATGGACATTCTCATAGTTCTATCCTTCTTTTTCACAAACAGTACTGGTGCACCCCAAGGAGAGAAACTCGGTCGTACAAAACCTCTATCTTTCAATTCTTGTAACTGAGCTTTCAATTCTTTTAATTCTGTAGGTGTCATTCTGTACGGAACTATGGATATCGTAGCTGTCCCTGGCATTAACTCAATACCAAACTCCACCTCTCGAATAGGTGGCAAACTCGGTAGTTCTTCAGAAAATACATCCGGATACTCACACACAACAGGTACTGATTCAATGTTTCTTTCAGCCACTTTACTGTCAAGCACGTAGGCAAAGTAAGCTTCACACCCTTTTCTCACATATTTCTGAGCTAGCATCGAAGAAATTACTGCTGGTAAACCATACAAATCACTAGATTCAATCTGAATAACCTCATCATTCTGACTTCGTAGATCAATGGTCTTTCTTTTGCAGTTCACAACAGCATCATGTAATTTCAACCAGTCCATACCCAGAATTATGCCGAACTCATCAAATGGTAGAAACATCAAATCAGTCAGAAAGCACAGATCTTGGACCAGCAAGGGACAATTCTTACACATTTTGTCAACCATAACACACTGACCCAAGGGGTTTGACACTCTAATCACAAACTCAGTAGACTCAACAGGCAGAGTCTTGTTGAATACTAATGGCTCACATACATAAGAATGAGTAGAACCAGGATCAATCAATGCAATTACATTTGTATCATAAAGAGTGAATGTACCAGTAATAACATCCGGGGATGAAGCCTCCTCTCACACATGAATGGCATAGGCTCTGACAGGTGCAGGAGCCTCAAATCTGACTTTGTATCTTTATATCCTCTCTGACTGCCACTCGTATTACCTGTATTTCTTGGTGGTCTACCCCGAGCTGCAGTATTACCCGATCTCGTGTACTGCACTGGGTTTTCTTCAGCTAACCCTGGGCAATCTCGAATATAATGATCTATCGATCCACATTTAAAACAGGCTCGATCATGCAATCTGCAACTATCGAGATGTCGTTTAACACAGTGTTTACACGCGGGCTGATTTGATCTGACATTACCCACACTGGCTACTGAGGTAGCTCTCGAACTCGCTAGTGGTCTGTTTTGATCTCGTCGAGAATAACTCAAAGTGGCTTTTGAATGACTGAAATCATCTCGAAACTTCTTTGGTGCCGACTGGACTGACCTGCTGAATGATCTCTTACACGAGTCTCTAGCTTCAGAATCAGCTTTATTTTTCTCTTTCCTGAGCTCCTCAGCTTTGCAGGCTCGCTCAACAAGTACCACCAACTCTTTTATCTCAAGTATGCCAACTAACAATTTAATGTCTTTGTTCAGTCCATCTTCAAATATTTTACACATTATGGCTTCGGTAGAAACACACTCTCGAGCATACCAACTGAGTCTCACAAATTTTCGGTTATACTCTGTTACGGTCATCTGACCCTGTTTCAGCTCTAGAAATTCTTTACGCTTCTGATTAATAAATCTCTGGCTAATATATTTCTTACGAAACTCAGTCTGAAAGAATTCCCAGGTCACCCGCTCTCTCGAAAGCACTAATACTAGGGTGTTCCACCAGTGATCTGCTGTGTCTCGAAGCAAAGATATGGCACACTTCAAGCATTCATCTTGGGTACAGGACAGCTCATCAAACACACGGATAGTATTATCAAGCTAAAACTCAGCCCGCTCAGCATCATCATCATCCGTAGCTTTAAACTCTTCAGCCCCCTGTTTTCTGATTTTATCAATAGGTGGCTTATAGAATCTCAAGGATCACTTACTTGAGGTACAGCAGGCATCGAAGATGGATCAATCGGGGGTGGAGGTTGTTGTGCAGCCGGGTTAGTCCGAATATATTGAGTAAACCAATCATTCATCATTTGGTAAAAGGCTTGTCTAGTCTCTCCTTCCTGGTTACTAGGAATCAGTCGAGAATCAACCGGCATTGTCCCTTGCACCGGAGCAGGCGCTACACTCTCGACATCATCAGCTATAGCTCTGTCGGGATCTATTTACTAAATGAAAACACATTTTCAAATGTTAGAAGTCATCACACTATCACAGTATATAATTATGGCATGTATAGCTAAACTCACACACGCTACGTAGTCCTAGAATCGACTAAACAGTAGCTCTGATACCAATAAAATGTAACAACCCTAACTCGTATCTACCGCCGAACTGGGTTACGAGATATTACCAATCAAAACATAGATTCGAACAGTCACATGCATATACTTGTACAAACTTATAAATCAATCAATCTTAGTATAAAAAGTCAATTTATTAATTAACATCACCTAACCAGATGTAATATGGATACAACTTTTTAATTATACAAAATATATAATCATACCTAAAATGAAAAAGTCATAAGTAAATCGAATTCTCAAAATCAAGTACATCAATCTATTCCAACATTTTCATGTCAAGATCGACTTTTAATATGGTACATATTTTGTCAAATTGTAATATAATTAAAAGACATACACACTGACTACTTAGCATTTACCTACTATCATACAAATCATCATTCAATTTGCCATTTTCATTTCATTTAGCCGAATTTAAAAGCATTATCCATGACGCTTAACAATTATTCATTTCCAACCTTATTCACCCATTTTAAAAATTAATACTTATTTAATATGCATATTAAAACATAAACCGAATATATTTCTCCTATTCATAACCAACATTTTAACTTATTAATGTAAAACTCATTATAACACAATATACATTCCCTATTCATGCATAATCGAACATATCATTAGACATCATCCTGTTTATATTTATAAGCATATATATACCTTCAAACAAATTAAATATATCAAGTCAATTCCTTATGCATAATTATTTATATATTTAAGTTCCAAATCACAAGTTGATCAAAACCATTTCAAATGACTTCATTTATAACAAACAAATTAAAACGGTCAACATTCGGACATTTTAAGCTATGGTTCACTTATTGCTAATCATGACTCAATTTAATAGCAAAATCATGGTACCAGGTTTAAACATACAAACATAATCCAACTAAGTTTTAACCGTAAATACTTATTAACTTAAAGAGATTATTTTTATCATTACAACACGTTAATCACACATAAACTTATTTAAAACATGAATCTTAAATACCATGTACCAATAAATCAAAACAAATTATCTTATGCACATATATATATATATTTATAAGCAAAGTCGAACCACAACTTAAAAATAACTAGCATATTCAATTCCACTTTATGACCGAATATACCAAATTTGTATATGTATCACCTATGCAAAACATTAGCCGAACCAATTAATCATGCCTATGACCTATTCTACTATGCCACATGCAAGGTCATAGCCAACCTTAATATATAGTCACATAACGCGATTCATAATTATTCATAATACACGGCATCTTGATCAAAATAGACTTAAATCATAATTAAACCGAAACCAAAATCAAGCAAAATAATTAAGTCATTTTTGCATGGCTAATAAACATTCATTTTCAAAATAACTAACTTCAAAGCCAGTCTATACATGCCATAATTTAAGTTTAGCATATATGGTACCAAAACAGTAAATAGTGTGGTGAACTTAGTTGACAATCCCCGAGCTTGTAGCTTGACTCCAAAACTATAAACAAAGACAAACATACACACAGTAAGCTATTTATAGCTTAGTAAGTTGTAAGCAAATAAACAATTCAATAATATTTTATATTCAACTAAACTAAATCAAATTATATCATCATTACCATATTCAATCACAAACATATGAATTTCATTATTAATATATTTTCATACATAAAAGAAATCACTTTGGCCGAATATCCATATGGTCAAATTAGCATTTTAACATTTAATTTTCCAAGTCCATAAACATTGTAAAAAAAACTAATTCATATACTCTCCAATATTTTAACTCATATATCACAACAAATTTTATGTACCTAAGTTTGATATGTGACCGAATATACATGGTCTCATATGTGCACATAGTTAGGCATCATTTCAATAATATTCAATTTACTTAGTCATAAGGCCGAATAGACATAGCAATTTCCCATTGATTCAACATATGCATAATACATGACCTGTAGCAAGTATCAATCTATATACTTACTCTTTTACTAGTCACTAACAAGCTAATTCATACCTGGCCATTTAACTCGTTTTTACTCATCCGTACACGATTTACCTTTTCCCGATGAACCATTCAAAATTGGATAGGACACTTAGATAATCACATAAATCGTACAATGCCAACGTCCCACACATGGTCTTACATGTAGCCAGATATCGATGCCACTGTCCCAAACAGGCTCTTACTCGTAAACACATATCGGAGTCACAAATCGATGCCATGGACTTACTCACACACATATATCGAAATCCTATGTCATGACATATGTTTCCTAGCTATTCCTAGGGTTCATACGGGGCTTTTGGACGTCGTAACTCGATCGAAGCGAATGCTCGTACATAGTTACCAAGCTTATGCATATTCGAAAGTTGCATTTATAATATAACATCTATACTTTACATTTAATTAAAATTAAGTACGTCTATTTGCTTATAAACTTACCTCGGACGTCATAAAACGGGATGGGGCTGCTAGTCGACAACTTTCATTTTTCCCCGATCCAAATTCGATTTCTTTGGTTCTCGGTCTAAACATATTCAAATTAAGCTCATTCAAACATATTTTCATTCAATTTAGTCCAAAAACACATAAATGGCCAAATTACCATTTTACCCCTAACATTTACAATTTTTACAATTTAGTCCCTATTGCGCAAACCACAAAATATACAAAATTTCAAAGCACCCATGTTAGGCTGAATGGTACCCATACCTATACAAGCCCATATATTTCATTAATTTTACATTTTAGTCCCTCAAATTATTATATTTGAAATTTAGTCATAATTACTCAAAATCATCAAAAACTCCAATACAAAACATGTTAATCTAAAACATATCTTTTATTTTTCATCATCAAACAAAAAAAATCACAAATTATCAACAGGGGCATAACTCAAAATATTCATCAAAATCAAAAATTAAAGCTTGGGTCTTGAAGGTTACTAAGCAACGATCTCAAAAACGTAGAAATTATCAAAAATTGAGCTAAATACTTACCTTGATTGAGCTTAAAACCACCCGAACCCTAGCTTCCTTTCTTTTCTTTTTCTTTTATTAAGTTTCAACTATGAAGAATATGAACACTCAAATGACTTCATTTTTTTATGGTTTATGTTATATTATAAATATAATAACTTAATGTTTAATTTACTTATATACCCATAATAATATAATATAAAAACCATGTAACATATGTCTTATATCGTCCCAATTATGCATTAATGGGATATTTACAACATAAATGCCCCAACTTAGAAAGCCACGAATAATTTCGCCCTTATGTTTTAAACTATCAAGTTTTCAATTTACGTGATTAAGTCCTTTTATTTAATCGAATACCTAAATGACAAAATTAAATTACGAAAATTTCACAGATATAAATTCACACAAAATAAACACAGAAAATAATTTTAAAATATTGTTCTGACTCGGATTCGTGGTCCCAAAACCACCGTTTCGATTAGGGTCTAAATTGGGCTGTTACAGACTGTATAAGCTTAATTGATTAATTAGAAAATTATAATTAACAATTTGATGTAAAAACTTAATAATTTTGATGGTGATGATTAAACTAAGTAAAATTAATTAGATGAAAAGATTGATCCCTATACAATTTTAATCTAGATGCAATTTACTTAAATGTATAAATGAATGGCTTTAACAACAAAAACAATCAACATTAAATGGGATAGGATAATTATATTAATCAATTCAATTTACTTTACCATGCTTAATAATGTTCGGAATTACTTCCATGGCAAATCGATCTTTCATGAGTTTAGAAAACAAATTAAGTCTTTTCGAAGTCTTTTACTTAATTAAATATGCATTTTACTAATCATATTAACTAACGGTTTCTTAGCATTTATGTAAGGCCACAGGGACATTTATGTTTGCAACAGTTTAATTACATAAACCTAAAAACTATGCAAGGCAATAGAGCTAACTAAAGATACTACGAACCTTAACTTAGTTAGGTTTAAGGATCTAAATTGAGCATTGCACTTTTCAATTATGTGTCTACTAGTCGTCATCTGGTTAGGATCGCTCAGCTAATTTGAGTGCACCTAATCACATATGAATGAAATGCATCATGATATTAATTGAAAACATGATTGACTGAGGCCTAAACATGTTAAACATGAATAAAATATATCTTATTGAATTAAGATAATCATCCTAGCAAATAGGATTTAAAATATCATTGTTGAGTCAAAAATAACAAGCTCAAAGAAAACATGATTAAAATAAATAAAAAGAGGAAAGAGTAAACTTTATTCAGTTCAGTAGCCTTTTGGATCTATTCTAACTGATTCAGTTCAGCAGCCTTTCGAATCTATTCTAACTAATGCGCTTTTCTGTTCTGCTCGATGCTTCTTTTGCTAAGGAGTTCCTAAGGTGGCCAGCCAAAGAATGCTTTTGACAAAGCTTTTGTGGCCAAAGGATGGGAAAGAAACAGGTGGCTATGCAAGGGAAGGAAAAGGGGAATGAGATGTAGTGAAAATGCTAATGAGAAAAGAGAAATGAATTGTTGAGGGATGAGGGATGATTTGAGAAGTGATAGGTGTATGGTATTTATAGCTAAAGGGGTAGAGTTTGCTAAAAATAGCATTTGAATTCTTTCTTTTTCTATCACACATGGCCGACCATAGGCTATTAATAGCCATAGGGTTGACAGTTTCAACAGTGAAGTAGTTGGGCTGATTTCTTATTATTTTCCAATTGTAATGACCTTTAATTAAATACCCCCAAAGCTTACTTTTGCGCTGCCATCTACTTGTGCCAAAACTGGGCTTTAGTTCCCCCTTGTTGGAAGGTTTCTCAGTCCAATAATGTAGCAGACATGTCCATCTTTTAACACCTCTTTTTCTGGGTCAAATTATCAACCTCATGACCCAAATTTCTTGGTCCTGCCATCCACATGAATTAATTTGTGCATGTTCATGTTTCATTCACATTAATCACATCTTCAATGGTCCTCCTACATAGTGAAAAATCACATATTAATAAATTAACATGAAATAATATAAAATATGTACAAAAAATCATGTAATTAAGCACAATTACACATACTTTATAAATTCATGCCCAATATTAATATTTAAGTAAAAGTCACTTAATTTAATAACAAATACTCAATATTGAGATATTTATTAAGTAAAAAGGTGATAAATATATATAGAAAAACCCTATATTATTTCGAGTTTGCACTTATAAAATCTGATACTGAAATAAATGAAAATCCAATATTTTAAATACTCGATTATACAATCCAATTGGCTCCTAACTAGATTACCTTGTATCTTAACTTGAACAGTACTTCAGACATAAAAGCGCACTATACCTCTGGCGTGAACTCATACCATAACTATCTTTTTACTTTGTTGTAATCATTTTCCAAACATGGTAATATGGCAAAGAACTATCATTAACTTGAAAAAAGATTGGGATACACCCATCCTATATGCTAAAAGAAATATTTGGGAGGATGCTACTTCGCCACACAAACTATTTTGAAACTACGCATCATAACCTTGACTTCACTAGAACTAGGATGTTACAAAAGAGATTGGGCAGAGACTATTTGAAGACTTATCTTTAATATTTCCACCTTTCTTTGGATTTTATTATATTGTATATGTTGTTTTAGTTGCATTTTTATAGAAGAGATTGATTATAATTGGTCTAGTATGTTAGTAAGTTAAAATCAATTAAAGACATTTTTGTATTTTATATACGAAGAGTTTTAAAATTTATTTTTTCATCAAGTAACTTGTAATTATAAGTGCATTGAGAGTGTAAACAAGTGTTACTTTATTTATGGCCTAAGTTTTCAAGGGCAAAACTTAGAGAAAAGTAATTTAGATCATTCGATACAAAAGTGAAGTTGCTACTACAGGGTGTGTTAAGACTTAAATCACTTATAATACAAGCTTAAAACATATTATATTATCTCTATATGCAAGGCCCCATAGACATAAGGAAATCACATTGCATAAACTTGCTTGTGTTTTACTTTGTTCATTGCAGTGACACTTCTAGGGACCACCACCATAATAGTGTTTGTTCCATTGCTTCTTTATTCTTGCAATTATCAATTTTTTTCTTCATAATATTTTAATAAAAAAATTCATTCATCCAAAATTTAAAATTAAATTTTACTATAATAAATACAAAAATTTGATCGACCAAAAATATATGTACAAAAGTCTTTATCTTAACTGCAAAATTGACCTTGTTATACTTTTACCCAACCTAAACATGTGGCATCATGAGAAGTTACCTAAGCAGCACTGTGACAGCCCAAAATTGACCCTAGTCGGGAAGTGGTTTCGGGACCGCTAAACCGAGTCACCGAAATGTTTGAATGTGATATCTATTGTCTAGAATATGTAATTATGAATGTGTGAAAATTTCAAGCTTCGATTTAGTCGATTGCATGTGAATTTAGTCAATAGGACTTATGTGAGAAAATTTTAAAATGTGATAGGTCAATGCGTAAGGACCTATTAGTGCATGTGGAAAAAGGGGGGACTTGCATGTCAAATTCCCCCTAATGAGTAGTGGCCGGCCATGACAAGCATGGTAGACCAAGTGTGATGGGCAAGACATGTCATAGACATGTTGTGTTGGTGCATCATGAGTGGAAACATGTCACAAACATGTTATGTTAGTGAGGTATGTTAGGAAAAATAAAATAAGGAGCATGGGCATAAAATAATGAAAGGGAATATGATGGAAACAAAAAAAAAGTGTGTGATTGTCTTTCCCCCCCCATTGCCGTGAGTTAAAGAAAACAAAGGAGAAAATTTTGTTCATCCTTTTTCATCTTCATTTGGCCGAAAATTCTAAGGAAGGAGGAAGGAGTTCTTGCTTCATGTTTGATTTGGAAGAGGATTAGGAGGAGGTTTGGCCATACTTGTATCTAGATTAAGGTATGTTTGAGGTTGTGCCATGAGACTCATGCATGTTTTTAGTTGCTAGCTTGAGTTCTAATTAGCCATGGTTCAAATCCTTGCTATGTCATGGGGATGATATTCGGCCTAGGTGGATTTTGTGTTAATGCCATTGCATGCTAAATATGAAGCTTGTTAATGATGCATGTGATGGTGGATTGATGATTCTTGAATCTCCTTTTTAGCATTTTTGAGTGAGTACATATGTGCATTGGTTGCTAGATGGGGAAGAATCGGCTAACAAGTTGTGTGCTAAGGCCGAATATAATTTTTGTATGTTAATGAGTAATGCATGTGTTAAATTGATGGAAAGGGAGAGGATGCTTTACTAGTGTATATATATGTGTATTAGCCAAGTTTTGAACTTGAAACAAGATGATATTTATAATCAATACAAGTAACCATACTTGTAGGAAGTATTAAGCATATAATCGGCCCCAACATAGACATGCATATTCGGCCATAGGAAGAAGATTTGGTGTTGCATGTATTCGGTTGGAGGCAAGCATATTGATGCTTTTGTCTTGGCTTAGAAAATTCGGCCAAGGGGGAAAATTAGCTAAAATGTTGAGTTCGATTCGTGATTTCGTACATATGTGACTTTAATGTCTAATGTATAAATATGGGCTAAGTGCCTTGTGTTCCTCTTTTCGATGCTCAAATGATTAAATCAATTTATTTGTTTAATTAAGCTCAAGGGCAAAGGGGAACTAAATCCGATAAAGGGAAGGAAAAAGTGTAACAGCCCAAAATTGACCCTAGTCGGGAAGTGGTTTCGGGACCGCTAAACCGAGTCATCGAAAGGTTTGAATGTGATGTTTATTGTCTAGAATATGTAATCATGAATGTGTGAAAATTTCAAGCTTCGATTTAGTCGATTGCATGTGAATTTAGTCAATAGGACTTATATGAGAAAATTTTAAAATGTGATAGGTCAATGCATGAGGACCTATTAGTGCATGTGGAAGAAAAGGAGACTTGCATGTCAAATTCCCCCTCCCTAATATGTAGTGGCCGGCCATGCTATGGGTGGAAACATGTTGGGAACATGTTGGCCTAGTGAGGTATGTAGGATAAAATATAATAAGAAGTATGGGGAATAAAGAAATGGAAAAAGGAAAGGATGTGTGTAATTGTTTCTTCCCCTCCCCATTGCCGTGAAAGTAAGAAAGAAAACAAAGAAAAAAAAGAGTGTCCATCTTTCTTCATTTCCCCTTGGTCGAATGTTCTAAGGAAGAAAGAAAAACAAGTTGTGTTCTTTGGTTCTTCTTGGCCGAATTGAAAGGAAGAAGAAGGGAGTGAAGCAATCGGTCATCTTAGGTCACTATTAAGGTAAGGAAGTTTGTACTAGCTTTTGAAATTTTAGTTGATATTGAGTGAGTTATCAAGTGATTTTTGTAAACCATGTTGAAATTTCGATTTTGGGGGTGAGTATGGTTTTCGGCTATAAAAGATTAATAAGGGTGATGATTGTGTTTCATGCTAAACTTAGATGAATAATGGTAGTTGCTCACATCTTGATATCTATGAGTTCCTTTCTTGGTTCTACCATAGACCCCCAAAGTATATGTTTATTGGGTGTTGTTGGAGGTTTATGATAGAAGCTAATGAGTGAGAGTTTGATAGGTACCATGAGGTTAAACTTCATGAGATTGTAAGCTTGTAAGTTGGATGATGAAATTCATGCTTTGTGAAGGTAAAAGGAGTAGAATGAGCATTCGGCCATGAAGAAAAAAAAAGAGAGCAAAGGGGGAAATTTATGATGAATTAAGTGTTAAATGGAATGAAAATGATATTATATGGGGGTATGTATATTCGGCCATATGAGTAAATAAATAGATGATGTTAAATTTGATTATGTATAATGGGCATTAAGATGTGGAACATAAGAAATGTAGTATATGTGGATCTACATGATGTTATAGTTGACATTGTGCATATACACATGCATTCGGCCATCTAATTGAGTATGAAGGTGGTGTTAAATCTAATTGTGATGCCCATTCTGAAGTATATATATATACATATATATATACATAAGTATGCCATTCGTGATGTTACCTTTAATTATGTGTGTAATCGACTAAATGGGTAATTAGTGTGGATGGTTGCCGAATACACAAACATACATATGCATGTGTAATTGAATTATGAATGTTTAACAAGATGGTTAAACTAGTGAATTATTGATTAAGCTCAAGGAGCTAAAGGAGGAGAATCAAGCAAAGGCAAAGAAAAGATCACTGAGTAGCCGAGTTGGAACCGTCTTACCCAACACAAGGTAAGTCATTAAGCATGTAGTTGGTATTATTTCAAATGGTCATAATGTTTATGTATTGATGCTGAATGGAATGAATAAATATACATATATATATATGCATGTACGTATGTGATGATGAAATTGTTGAATGAAAAGAAAAGAGGTAAGATGTACTGAGTTGTTGATCTCGGCACTAAACGTGCGGGTATAACCATTTATGACCATGAGATTGGCGCTAAGTGCGCGGGATTAAATTGTACAGCACTAAGTGTGCGATTTGACTATGTTGCACTAAGTGTGCGAAATGAATATGATGAACTAAGTGTGCGAATTGACCATGCGGCACTAAGTGTGCGAGTTTGACTATGTAGCACTAAGTGTGCGATTTGATTACGTAGCACTAAGTGTGCGAGTTGATTATATAGCACTGAGTGTGCGGACTCAATATACATTCGTGAATCATTATGGACACTATGTGTGCGACACTATTGAGTCGATCGCGGACAGCGGATCGGGTAAGTGTCTTGAGTACATGGCTAATAGGTGCTATGCTTATACTTGGTGTTGAGCTCGGTAAGTTTGAACCTATGTGACAAATATACTTGAAGTCACGTACATAAAATTTATCGTAGGATGGGTGAAAGGCCGTTTAGTCGTTTGATTGTAACGAAAATAAATTGATTTATGAAAATGCTTCAATGTCCTATTGATGAGTATATGGAACGTGAATGCATGAATTGATATGAAATTGAATCGATAGGTTGGAGGAACTATGGTATGGTTCGGTATGGATGGAGTAAATTGTCTCGTTCCATTTTGTTTCCTCTTGTGATAATGTTATTGATGGATGGTAGTGCATTGCTTATGACTTACTGAGTTATAAACTCACTCGGTGTTTCCTTGTCACCCATTATAGGTTGCTTGGACTCATCTATTTTTGCGGGGTCAGGCCGTCATCGAAGTCATCACACCGGATAGCAAGTTTTGGTACTTTCTTCTTAGTTGGCTTAGAAGAACATTTTGGCATGTATAAGCTATTACGTTGTGTTTGAACTTTGGCATGTAAACTTTAAGCCATGCGAAAATGGCACGAATGTTCGATTGAGTTGGATCAAGGGTAGGCATGAAATAGACCTAGTTACTTTCGTAACAGATGCTGGCAGCAGCAGTGTCATGAGATTGAAAAATCACTAAAAATATTAGGAGTGGAATTAATTGATGAATAAATTATGTAATCGAAGCTCGATGAGTCTGTTTTCATGAGGAAGTAACGAAAAGATCATATGGGCAGTATATTAAGAGATAATCAGATTTTTGTGGGACAGGGCCAGAACGGTTTCTGGATTCCCTGCTCCGACTTTGGAAATTCATTATAAATTAACCAGAGATAATTAGGGGTCGTACCATATATGTACAGATTCCTCTCTGAGTCTAGTTTTCATAGAAACAAACGACACCCGTATTGAATCCCCGTGCAGGGAGATATCCAAGTCGTAAGGGACAAAGGTCAGTGTAGTCGACCCCTGCAACATGGGAGACTTTGACTAATAAACTGTACTAATTGGCCCGACCAAAAATTCTAGAAAAAAATACATAGATGGGCACGTGAGTCTAGTTTCTGGGAAAAATTACGAAACTGATTTTTGAGTTACGAAACTCAAGATATGATTTTTAAAACGACTAGTACACAGATTGGGCAGTGTCTGGAAAATAAATTTTATAAGGGGTTAAAGTCAGTTAACACCTCGTGTTCGACTCCGGTGTCGGTTTCGGTTTCGGGTTCGGGGTGTTACATTTGATTGGTATCAGAGCTATAGTTTAGTCGGTTCTAGGACTACCATAGCACGTATGAGTCTAGCTATACATGCCTTAATGTTAATGTTTAAAAGGGTGATGACTTCTGACGGTTGAAGTGTTTTTGTTTTGATTAGTAAATGGATCTCGGTGTAGAAAGAACCCTAGCGGATGACGTTGAGAGCGTAGCGGCTGCTCCTGCACAAGGGACGCCGCCTGTTGAACCTCAGTCATCTGCGAATAATCAAGGTGAGGGGGCTAAACAAGCCTTCTTTACCATGATGAATGAGTGGGTCGTGCAATATGCCCGAACCAACCCGGCTGTCCAACAATTCCCGAATTTGAATAATCCACCCCAAGAGCCTGTAATGCCATCAGTCGCTGATCCTGTGAGGCTGAGTAAGCCACCTGTAGACTTGATTAGGAAGCGTGGGGCCGAGGAGTTCAAGGCCATAGTAACTGATGATGCCGAAAGGGCCGAGTTCTGGCTTGATAACACCATTCGGGTGTTCGATGAATTGTCATGCACACCCGACGAATGTCTAAAATGTGCTGTATCTTTGTTGCGAGACTCAGCCTACTATTGGTGGAGGACCTTGATTTCCATAGTCCCGAACGAGCGAGTAACTTGGGACTACTTTCAAACGGAATTCCGAAAGAAATTTATTAGCCAACGGTTCATTGATCAGAAGCGTAAGGAGTTCTTGGAACTCAAGCAAGGCCGTATGGCTGTATCTGAATACGAACATGAATTCGTAAGACTCAGTAGGTATGCCCGGGAGTGTGTAGCTGATGAGGTTGCTATGTGCAAAAGATTCGAGGAAGGATTGAATGAAGATTTAAAGCTACTAATGGGTATTTTGGAAATAAAAGAATTCGTAACACTAGTCGAACGAGCCTGCAAGGCGGAAGAACTTGGAAAGGAAAAGAGGAAGGCTGAATTTGAAGCTAGAGATTATCGTAAAAGATCGACGGGTAAAGCTCCGTTCTCAGCTGTAAAGAAGTTCAGGGAGGACATTAATAAGTCGAGGGCGACTGCAGGAATTTCCATCAGGGCAAGACCATCGATGGGCTCCCGAGCTACTTCGGTAGCTAGTGTGGGCAATAATCGTCACGAGAAACCTGAATGTCCCCAATGTGGAAGACGACACCTAGGTGAATGTTGGGGCAAGTCTACTAGCAGGGCCTGTTACGGATGCGGTTCGAAGGACCACTTTATTAGAGATTGCACGGAGCTGGATGAGAAGAATAAGATTCAAGGTGCAAGACCTAGTGGAGTGACATCTAGAGGTAGACCACCGAGAATTTTAGGAGGCAGGGGTGGTAATCAGAGGGGGGCCTCTGATACGGCCGATCGAGCCGAGAACCGTACTCCTGCTAGAGCATATGCCACTGGCGCACGAGATGAGGCATCCTCCCCCGACGTCATCACTGGTACCTTCACTCTCTTTGATACTAATGTGATTGCATTGATTGACCCTGGTTCTACTCATTCATATGTATGCGAAACCTTAGCAACCAGTAAGACTCTACCTGTTGAGTCTACTGAGCTCGTAATTCGAGTATCAAACCCTTTGGGTCAATGCGTACTTGTTGATAAAGTGTGTAAAAGATGCCCTCTAATAATCCGAGAATCCTGTTTTCCGGCCGATTTGATGCTTTTGCCGTTCGACGAGTTTGATGTTATTCTTGGTTTGGATTGGTTAACCGCGCATGATGTGGTTGTGAATTGCAAAAGCAAGACTATTGATTTGAGGTGCGCAAATAACGAAATAATCCGAGTTGAGTCTGCGGACTTAAGGGGGTTGCCAGCTGTAATATCAGCAATGTTGGCCCAGAAATATGTAAGGAAAGGGTGCGAAGCATACCTCGCGTATGTACTTGATGACAAGGAGTTAGAAAAGAAACCCGAATCGGTGCCGGTGGTTTGTGAATACCCGGATGTTTTTCCTGAAGAGTTACCGGGTTTGCCACCTGTTCGGGAGGTAGAGTTTGGTATTGAGCTTGTACCTGGAACTACGCCAATTTCGATCGCTCCGTATCGTATGGCACTAACCGAGTTAAAAGAGTTGAAAGCTCAGTTGCAAGAATTGACGGATAGAGGTTTCGCTCGACCGAGTTTCTCACCTTGGGGTGCACCAGTATTGTTCGTGAAAAAGAAGGACGGAACCATGAGGTTGTGCATTGACTATCGTCAACTGAATAAAGTGACGATAAAGAATAAGTATCCGTTACCGCGTATTGATGATCTGTTCGATCAATTAAAGGGAGCATCGGTGTTTTCAAAGATAGATTTGAGATCGGGTTATTATCAGTTGCGGATTCGAGATTCGGACGTACCCAAAACTGCTTTCAGAACGAGGTACGGTCACTACGAGTTCTTAGTGATGCCGTTCGGGCTCACTAATGCCCCTGCGGTGTTTATGGATTTGATGAATCGGATCTTCAGGCCGTATTTGGATCGGTTCGTAGTTGTGTTTATTGATGACATCTTGGTCTATTCAAGAGATGAGACCGAACATGCTGAGCATCTGAGGCAAGTGTTGCAAATTTTGCGGGATAAGCAGTTATATGCTAAGTTCAGTAAGTGTGAGTTCTGGTTAAGAGAGGTTAGCTTCTTGGGTCATGTGGTATCCGCATCGGGTATTCGAGTTGACCCGAGCAAAATTTCAGCCATACTTAACTGGAAGCCTCCGAGAAATGTTACCGAAGTCCGGAGCTTTCTAGGGCTCGCCGGTTATTACCGACGATTTGTCAAAGGTTTCTCGATGATAGCCACACCAATGACGAAGCTACTTCAAAAGGATGTTAAGTTCGAATGGGCGGAGAAATGTCAGAAAAGCTTCGATCAACTGAAAACTCATTTGACTGAAGCTCCAATTTTGGTGCAACCCGAATCGGGTAAAGAGTTTGTCATTTATAGTGACGCATCCCTACTTGGGTTGGGTTGCGTATTGATGCAAGAAGGTCGAGTTGTGGCCTATGCGTCGAGACAATTGAAGCCACACGAGAGAAATTATCCGACCCATGATCTCGAACTAGCCGCCATTGTGTTTGCATTGAAAATATGGCGACATTATTTGTTTGGTGAGAAGTGCCATGTGTTTTCGGATCACAAAAGTCTCAAATATTTGATGACTCAACGAGACTTGAATATGCGATAGAGACGTTGGCTTGAGTTGTTGAAAGATTACGAGCTTGTCATTGATTACCACCCGGGAAAGGCTAATGTGGTTGCGGACGCCTTAAGCCGGAAATCACTGTTTGCTTTGCGAGCGATGAATGTACACTTGTCTGTTCTACCTGACAATGTGTTAGTAGCTGAATTAAAAGCCAAACCATTATTGACTCATCAAATTCGTGAAGCTCAGAAAGTCGATGATGAATTGGTTGCAAAACGAGCTGAGTGTGTTCCGAACAAGGAATCGGAGTTTCAGATTGATGATGATGGTTGTTTGAGGTTTAGAAGTCGTTTGTGTGTTCCAAGGAATTCGGAACTCATTTCGATGATTCTGAACGAAGCCCATTGTAGCCGAATGTCAATTCACCCGGGGAGCACGAAAATGTACAACGACTTGAAATGTCGGTTTTGGTGGCATGGTATGAAACGAGACATCTCCGACTTTGTTTCGAGATGTTTAATATGTCAACAAGTGAAAGCGGAACATCAAGTGCCTTCAGGGTTACTTCAGCCGATCATGATACCCGAGTGGAAATGGGACCGAGTCACAATGGACTTTGTGTCCGGACTGCCATTGTCCGCAAGTAAGAAGGATGCGATTTGGGTTGTTGTTGATAGGCTGACTAAGTCAGCTCACTTTATCCCCGTGCGTACGGATTTTTCATTGGATAAACTAGCCGAATTGTATGTTTCTCAGATTGTGAGATTACATGGAGTACCTATTTCTATCGTGTCGGATAGAGATCCAAGATTCACCTCGCGATTTTGGAAGAAATTGCAAGAAGCTTTGGGTACCAAGCTGCATTTTAGCACCGCTTTTCATCCCCAAACCGATGGTCAATCCGAGCGGATAATTCAGATACTCGAGGATATGCTGAGATGTTGCATCCTTGAGTTTAGTGGTTCATGGGAACGGTATGTACCTTTGATTGAATTCGCTTACAACAATAGTTTTCAATCAAGTATTAAGATGGCACCTTACGAGGCTTTGTACGGTCGTAAATGCCGTACACCATTGTTTTGGACCGAGCTCGGTGAAAGTAAAATTTTCGGAGTTGATTTGATTAAAGATGTCGAACAGAAAGTAAAGGTAATCCGTGAAAGTCTGAAAGCAGCCACAGATCGTCAGAAATCGTATGCGGATTTAAAACGAAAGGACATTGAATATCAGGTGGGAGATAAAGTGTTTCTTAAAGTGTCACCTTGGAAGAAGGTACTCAGATTTGGCCGTAAAGGCAAGTTGAGCCCGAGATTCATTGGGCCGTACGAAATTTTCGAACGAGTGGGGCCGGTTGCATATAGATTGATTTTGCCCCCTGAACTTGAAAAGATTCACGACGTCTTTCATGTTTCGATGCTTCGACACTATAGATCTGATCCTTCGCACATAATTAGTCCGTCGGAGGTTGAAATTCAGGCTGATTTGAGTTATGAAGAAGAGCCGATGCGTATCCTAGCTCGTGAAGTGAAGGGGTTGCGAAACAAAAGGGTTCCGTTAGTAAAGGTGTTATGGCTCAAACACGGGATCGAGGAAGCTACTTGGGAAACCGAGAGCTCGATGAAAGAACGATACCCAAACCTATTTACCGGTAAGATTTTCGGGGACGAAAATTTCCTGAGTGGGGGAGAGTTGTAACAGCCCAAAATTGACCCTAGTCGGGAAGTGGTTTCGGGACCGCTAAACCGAGTCACCGAAAGGTTTGAATGTGATGCTTATTGTCTAGAATATGTAATCATGAATGTGTGAAAATTTCAAGCTTCGATTTAGTCGATTGCATGTGAATTTAGTCAATAGGACTTATATGAGAAAATTTTAAAATGTGATAGGTCAATGCATGAGGACCTATTAGTGCATGTGGAAGAAAAAGGGGACTTGCATGTCTAATTCCCCCTCCCTAATATGTAGTGGCCGGCCATGCTATGGGTGGAAACATGTTGGGAACATGTTGGCCTAGTGAGGTATGTAGGATAAAATATAATAAGAAGTATGGGGAATAAAGAAATGGAAAAAGGAAAGGATGTGTGTAATTGTTTCTTCCCCTCCCCATTGCCGTGAAAGTAAGAAAGAAAACAAAGAAAAAAAAAGAGTGTCCATCTTTCTTCATTTCCCCTTGGCCGAATGTTCTAAGGAAGAAAGAAAAACAAGTTGTGTTCTTTGGTTCTTCTTGGCCGAATTGAAAGGAAGAAGAAGGGAGTGAAGCAATCGGTCATCTTAGGTCACTATTAAGGTAAGGAAGTTTGTACTAGCTTTTGAAATTTTAGTTGATATTGAGTGAGTTATCAAGTGATTTTTGTAAACCATGTTGAAATTTCGATTTTGGGGGTGAGTATGGTTTTCGGCTATAAAAGATTAATAAGGGTGATGATTGTGTTTCATGCTAAACTTAGATGAATAATGGTAGTTGCTCACATCTTGATATCTATGAGTTCCTTTCTTGGTTCTACCATAGACCCCCAAAGTATATGTTTATTGGGTGTTGTTGGAGGTTTATGATAGAAGCTAATGAGTGAGAGTTTGATAGGTACCATGAGGTTAAACTTCATGAGATTGTAAGCTTGTAAGTTGGATGATGAAATTCATGCTTTGTGAAGGTAAAAGGAGTAGAAGGAGCATTCGGCCATGAAGAAAAAAAAGAGAGCAAAGGGGGAAATTTATGATGAATTAAGTGTTAAATGGAATGAAAATGATATTATATGGGGGTATGTATATTCGGCCATATGAGTAAATATATAGATGATGTTAAATTTGATTATGTATAATGGGCATTAAGATGTGGAACATAAGAAATGTAGTATATGTGGATCTACATGATGTTATAGTTGACATTGTGCATATACACATGCATTCGGCCATCTAATTGAGTATGAAGGTGGTGTTAAATCTAATTGTGATGCCCATTCCGAAGTATATATATATATACATATATATACATAAGTATGCCATTCGTGATGTTACCTTTAATTATGTGTGTAATCGACTAAATGGGTAATTAGTGTGGATGGTTGCCGAATACACAAACATACATATGCATGTGTAATTGAATTATGAATGTTTAACAAGATGGTTAAACTAGTGAATTATTGATTAAGCTCAAGGAGCTAAAGGAGGAGAATCAAGCAAAGGCAAAGAAAAGATCACTGAGTAGCCGAGTTGGAACCGTCTTACCCAACACAAGGTAAGTCATTAAGCATGTAGTTGGTATTATTTCAAATGGTCATAATGTTTATGTATTGATGCTGAATGGAATGAATAAATATACATATATATATATGCATGTACGTATGTGATGATGAAATTGTTGAATGAAAAGAAAAGAGGTAAGATGTACTGAGTTGTTGATCTCGGCACTAAACGTGCGGGTATAACCATTTATGACCATGAGATTGGCGCTAAGTGCGCGGGATTAAATTGTACAGCACTAAGTGTGCGATTTGACTATGTTGCACTAAGTGTGCGAAATGAATATGATGCACTAAGTGTGCGAATTGACCATGTGGCACTAAGTGTGCGAGTTTGACTATGTAGCACTAAGTGTGCGATTTGATTACGTAGCACTAAGTGTGCGAGTTGATTATATAGCACTGAGTGTGCGGACTCAATATACATTCGTGAATCATTATGGACACTATGTGTGCGACACTATTGAGTCGATCGCGGACAGCGGATCGGGTAAGTGTCTTGAGTACATGGCTAATAGGTGCTATGCTTATACTTGGTGTTGAGCTCGGTAAGTTTGAACCTATGTGACAAATATACTTGAAGTCACGTACATAAAATTTATCGTAGGATGGGTGAAAGGCCGTTTAGTCGTTTGATTGTAACGAAAATAAATTGATTTATGAAAATGCTTCAATGTCCTATTGATGAGTATATGGAACGTGAATGCATGAATTGATATGAAATTGAATCGATAGGTTGGAGGAACTATGGTATGGTTCGGTATGGATGGAGTAAATTGTCTCGTTCCATTTTGTTTCCTCTTGTGATAATGTTATTGATGGATGGTAGTGCATTGCTTATGACTTACTGAGTTATAAACTCACTCGGTGTTTCCTTGTCACCCATTATAGGTTGCTTGGACTCATCTATTTTTGCGGGGTCAGGCCGTCATCGAAGTCATCACACCGGATAGCAAGTTTTGGTACTTTCTTCTTAGTTGGCTTAGAAGAACATTTTGGCATGTATAAGCTATTACGTTGTGTTTGAACTTTGGCATGTAAACTTTAAGCCATGCGAAAATGGCACGAATGTTCGATTGAGTTGGATCAAGGGTAGGCATGAAATGGACCTAGTTACTTTCGTAACAGATGCTGGCAGCAGCAGTGTCATGAGATTGAAAAATCACTAAAAATAGTAGGAGTGGAATTAATTGATGAATAAATTATGTAATCGAAGCTCGATGAGTCTGTTTTCATGAGAAAGTAACGAAAAGATCATATGGGCAGCATATTAAGAGATAATCAGATTTTTGTGGGACAGGGCCAGAACGGTTTCTGGATTCCCTGCTCCGACTTTGGAAATTCATTATAAATTAACCAGAGATAATTAGGGGTCGTACCATATATGTACAGATTCCACTCTGAGTCTAGTTTTCATAGAAACAAACGACATCAGTATTGAAGCCCCGTGCAGGGAGATATCCAAGTCGTAATGGGCAAAGGTCAGTGTAGTCGACCCCTGCAACATGGGAGACTTTGACTAATAAACTGTACTAATTGGTCTGACCAAAAATTCTAGAAAAAAATACATAGATGGGCACGTGAGTCTAGTTTCTGGGAAAAATTACGAAACTGATTTTTGAGTTACGAAACTCAAGATATGATTTTTAAAACGACTAGTACACAGATTGGGCAGTGTCTGGAAAATAAATTTTATAAGGGGTTAAAGTCAGTTAACACCTCGTGTTCGACTCCGGTGTCGGTTTCGGGTTCGGGGTGTTACAAAAAGTGGTCGAATAGCCATCGGAATCGTTCGACAACATTCGAGGTAAGTTCTTGAGTAAGAGAGCTTAAATTAAGATTTGATTAGATCATGTTTTAAGCAAATCAAAATCATGCTCTTTGTGTGTGGCTATTGAGCCGAAATTGCAAGAATGATAAGTGTCTTGTGTTTGAGTTTTGCTAATGAAAATGAAATACGAATGTGCCATGATTTATTGTTAAATGTGCATGGTTATTTGAATGATGTCCGGGCTAAGTCCCGAAGGCTTTGTGCTAAGTGACCATATCCGGACTAAGATCCGAAGGCATTTGTGCGAGATGCATATCCGGACTAAGATCCGAAGGCATTTGTGCGAGATACTAAATCCGGACTAAGATCCGAAGGCATTTGTGCGAGTTCCTAAATCCGGGTTAAGTCCCGAAGGCAATTGTGCGAGTTACTATAACCGGGCTATGTCCCGAAGGCATTTGAACGAGGAGCTATATCCGGTTAAATTCCGAAGGTACGTGATTTGGGAATGAATGATCTTGCTGTAAAAATTTCAGTTAATACTCTAGAAACATCCCAACATTGAGGTATGTTTCGTATGTGCTTGAATTTAGTTGAGCCCTTACAAATAAGTATTCGCTCAGTTGATAAACGAGCTACTGGCCTTTGGCTAAGTTGATCTTTTGTGTATGTACATAAGGGTTGGTAATGTGAAGCAAGTATGATATCGAAAATTTGTGCATATGAAATTATCCGTTTAGCTATATGAATGCTATACTTTTGTTGTGCTGGAATTCCTTGCTCAAAACTTATTAAGCATAAATTGCTTACTCCGTTTCTTTGCTCCTCTGTTTTATAGATTTTGGTTCTCCAGCTATCGGACTCGGGATCTTGAAGTCAAAGTCACCCACACTATCAAAGCCCCCTTTTGGTACAATTTTGGTTGAACTTCGAAATGGCATGTATAGGATTACCCGTTTGTTTGTTGTGGGTCATGGACCCTTTGGACTTGTATAAATTTTGGATAGCCATGCGAAAATGGCTTATATATGTTTGAGTATAATGTTATAATTATTTGGTATGGATATGGTTATTGAGAGGTGTGGATATGCTTAACAAGGATTGGCCATGGAAATGGTTAATCACTATCATAATTTGTGCTATTTATGCAAAAAGGGCTAGTTGAATCATGGAAACTATGAAATAGGTAAAGTCTACCTTAAAGGCAGATGCTGACAGCAGCAGTGATGTAGATTTGGAAAATCACTAAAAATAGTAGGAAGGGAATTAAATAGTGAATAAATTGTGTAAACGAACCTTGATGAATCTATTTTCATAGGAAAGTAACGAAACGATCATATGGACAGTATGTTAAGAGATATTCAGGTTCTCGTGAGACAGGGCCAGAACGGTTTCTGGATTCCCTGTTCCGACTTTGGAAATTCATTATAAATTAACCAGAGATACTTAGGAGTCATTCCATATATTTATAGATTCCTCTCTGAGTCTAGTTTCTATAGAAACAAACGTAATCAGTATTGAAGCTCTGTGCAGGGAGATATCCAAGTCGTAATGCGCAAAGGTCAGTGTAGTCGATCCCTGTAACATGGGAGAATTTGACTAATAAACTGTACTAATTGGCCCGACCAAAAATTCTATAAAAAAACATGTAGATGGGCATATGAATCTAGTTTCAGGGAAAAATCACGAAACTGATTTTCGAGTTGTGAAACTCAAGATATGATTTTTAAAGCGACTAGTACGCAGATTGGCAATGTCTGGGAAATTTTTTTATAAGGGGTTTAAAGTCTGTTAACACCTCGTGTTCGACTCCGGTGTCGGTCTCGGGTTCGGGGTGTTACAAGCACCCACAGACGACTCTCCACCTCTCATTGCCCGGCAAGTCACTAGGTGGGTCACCACCCAAATAGACCACCCGTTACCTTGCCACCGACTATTAGCCCACATGTGTTAAGCAAGAATTCTCATATCTCTAAGGGGGACCACCTGAGAACCATTAAGGCATAACAACCACATACTACCTCCACAAAAAGAATGTCAAAGTAGTATCATGCTTAAAAAAAATCAATGTATAACCGATAACATCCCTTACCCATATCCGAGACCGGGACCAGGTACGAGGCATTGCCAGGCACATACTCGGACATTTTCAAAAATACAAGTTATAAAATTTTGTTCCAAATTAAAACCAATCAAACAACATCTTAGTGTCCCTAATATGGGCCTACAATGCTTAAAACGTACATTGAGAATGGTCCGGGACTAAACTTATAACCTAGAAAATTTTAGTACAATTTTCTAGGCTAAGCCTCACACGCCCGTGTAGAGACAATGCACAAGCCCGTGTGCTTAGGGACACGCCCATGTCCCTAACCCATGTTGAATTATTAGAATTTATTTTCTATTTCGAACCTACATGGGTTTTCACACGGTCGAGAACATGCTCGTGTCCCTCAGACGGCCTAGACACGCCCACGTCCTCACCTGTGTCCATAAACCCGAACATTCTATTTATGATGTCATCATTTATTATGAGGTACACGCCCGTGTACTAGGCCGTGTCCTCCACACGGTTGAGACACACGGCCGTGTGTCTACCCGTGTGTTTACTACCATGCAAACTGACCTAAATTTTCAGGTGCAGGGGACACACAGCCAGGCAACATGCTCATGGGGATTGTCCGTGTGTCACACATGGCCTAGACACATGCCCGTGTGTCTACCCGTGTGGACCTTTTTATGGCTATTTTCCAAGCTTTGGTCACCCTCTATCGTCCATACACCATTAGGGACTTCAATGTTATGTAAGATGGCCTAATTATACTCTTCAACAATCTTAACATAACTCATTTCATGTTAACCTCATCTCATCGGTTTAACACATGCGAGATTATCTGTTTCATTTTAGGGATTAGCAGAATGCATTTTACCCTTAGGCTGTATTACATCCACATACCATTAAATGCTATGTCCACTCTCAATTTATTAGGTCCCATTATTAGCATTCATCCATAACAAACCTCATCATCATATCCCATGAAACATTAAAACATAAATATGAATCATTAGTAGGATTATGACCTAAATCAATATGAGCCATATCTCATGGCCATATACAAAAGGATAAGTATACCATTTAAGCCCTTACATTGGCTAGCCAAATGACACATATAACAAAATATCCAAAAGCCCTATACATGCAATTAAACAAAATAAGAGTATCTATAATACCAAAGCGGGACAAGTTGATAGTGTTGACAATACTTCAACCGTCTTTCAATCTTCACGAGTCCACGAGCTCTGTAAGACAGGGAAAATAAAAAGGGGGTAAGCATTTATATGCTTAGTAGGCCCGAATAACTGAAAAGTAAACTTACAGACTTATTTAGCATACAGCCATGTTAAGCTACCAATCCAATAAATATAGGATAGCCTCCTAATACATGCACTCAAACATCAAGTTAGTCCCACAATAATTCATCATGTAATTTATCTTAGATAAGCTCATCATCCAACATTTTCATTTCTATACCTCATGTTAATCCCGTTGAGTATCTCAGAAATCTCAATGGATTATCCATTTTTCGTCAAGTCATAAGAGTGATTTTCTCAAGTATGCATTCCCGCGAACCTTACATCTTACGGTAGGATTACCAGCCCAGGCTAAATCCCCCGTAATATAAACTCGTAGAGTGTTGTCGGGATTACCAGTCCAGGCTAAACCCCTTGTAGTGGCAAACACCCTTAATGAGCTCGGATCTGAATTACCAGTCCAAGCTAAATTCAGACCCAAATCAGATTACCCGTCCGGGCTAAATCCTCAATGCACACATATTCTTCGGGAGGCTCGATCACCTAAGGAACACCCGTCCGGGCTAGATCCTTCCTATATTTGAGATCAACAGATTACCCGTCTAGACTAAATCCTTTTCTGCAACACATGCAGGAACTCAAGACACGTAAGCCATGGTTTATCCATCGAAATTTCCCTTTTAACTTCAATTGAGACATTTATTAGCTTGTTATTATTATTATTAACACATTCATGGATTTTCATGTCATCATTATATACAACTATCACACATTCATAAAACATGCATGTAGGCGTATTATGGGTTTACTTTAAGTTATTCGAACTTAATTGGTATTTGTGTCGGTTTCGCGTTTCGGTTATTCTAAAACCTTTCATTTTCCTTTATCGACCTTCGAAATTTGTTCCTCAGGGTCTATAACAATAAAAATGAATTATCAATATCTGACATTATTCTTTTCAAGCATAAATTTCACTCCCTGACAAAATAACTGTTTTGCCCCTAACCTTTCACATTATTTACGATTTAATCCCTAGGCTCGTAAAATGATATACATGCAATTCCTTGGTTACCTGAGCCTATCCGAATGCATTATAAACTCATACTAGCCCACATTTTCTTCTATTTCACATTTTTACCACATATTTTGTACCTTTTGCAAAAAGGTCCTTTTAGGGGTTTTCATGAAAATCACTTAGGAAAAGATGTTTAACACACATCTAACTTTCATATTCCCTCATAAAACATCAAATAACAAACTTGTCACACATGGGTCACTTTGCATACATGAACCCTAGCTTAAAATATAGGCAGAAATGGAGAGAACATGTTACAAGGATCTCAAAAATATAAAGAACATTAAAAACAAGGCTAGGAGTCACTTACTATTAATCTTGAAAAGGTTGAAAACCCTAGCTATTGAGGGCTTGAGAATTTCGACTGGTACAAGGGAGAAGATGGCTGATTTTTGCCTTCATTTTCCCTTTTTATTGATTTTATTACAAATAACCAAAATGCCCCTCTTTACTAAACTTCCAATATTTTCCATGCATGCCCATTTTTCTCCAAAAACGTAAAAATTGGGAAAATTGCTCTTTAAAACTTTATAATTAAAAATCTAAAGCAATTTCATGCAAATTGCTTCTAAAATCCAAGTTTTGCGATTTATTCAATTTAGTCATTATTTTCCAATTGAGCACCTTACTCATAGAATTTCTTCATGAAACATATTCTAGGCCCCATAATAATCATAAAAAAAATATCTCAACGTTGAATTTGTGGTCCTGAAACCACTGTTCCAACTAGGCCCTATTTCGGAATGTTACATTTCTTCTCTCCTTTAGGGACTTTCGTCCTCGAAAGTCTTACCAATAAACAGGTTCGGATATTGGCTTCTCATGGTTTCTTCTGGCTCCCATGTACCCTCTTCCACACCACGTCGATGCCATAAAACTTTTACTAAAGTCACATTTTTATTTCTCAGTTGTTTAACCTCACGAGCCAAAATTTTGACTGGTTCTTCACCATAAGTCATGTCTGGTCTAATTTCAATCTCTGTCGGTGAAATCACATGAGAGGGGTCTGATCGATATCGCTTTAACATAGATACATGGAACATGTCATGAATCTTTTCCAGTTCTGGTGGAAATACCAACCGATAGGCTAATGGTCCAACTCTTTCAGTGATCTCGTGTGGTCCGATAAAACGTGGACTTAGTTTTCCTTTCCAGCCAAATCTCAATACTTTTTTCCATGGAGATACTTTTAAATATATTCTATCTTCAATTTGAAATTCGATCTCTCTCCTTTTTAGATCAACATATGACTTTTGCCTATCCGATGTTGCTATTAAGCAGTCACGTATCACTTTAACTTTTTCTTTAGTTTCCTTGATAAGGTCAACTCCATGAATCTAACTCTTTGAGTTTTGTCCAATACAATGGAGTTTGACACTTTCTGCCATACAGGGCCTCATAAGGCGCTATCTTCAAACTCGTTTGAAAACTGTTGTTATGGGCAAACTCTACCAATGGCAGGTATTTTTCCCAGCTACCCTGAAATTCGAGGATGCAACATCACAACATATCCTCAACAATCTGAATCATCCGCTCAGATTGACCATCAGTCTGCGGGTGACAAGCTGTACTATAGCTCAACCTAGTACCCAAGGCTTCCTGTAGCTTCTTCCAGAATCTCGAAGTGAATCTCGGATCTCTGTCTGAAATAATCGATAGCGATACCCTATGTAATCTCACAATCTCAGATATATACAAGTCAGCCAACTAATCAAGTGAATAATATGTTCTTACCAAGATAAAATGAGCTGAATTTGTCAATTTATCCACCAAAACCCATATAGCATCTTTCTTTTTCAGGGTCAATGGTACTCCTGTCACGAAGTCCATAGTAATTATGTCCCACTTCCATTCGAGGAACATCACAGGCTGTAACAGACCTGAAGGTACTTGATGTTCAACTTTGATTTGCTGACATATCAAGCATTTCGATACAAATTCAGAGATGTCCCTTTTTATGCCATTCCACCAGTACATTTTCTTCAAATCTTTGTATATTTTGGTACTTCCAGGATGAATAGACAAACAGCTATCATGTGCTTCTTGCAAAATTCTCCGGATAATTTCATCGTTCCTCGGTACACATACTCTATCTCTGAACATCGAACATCCATCAAAACCAATCTGAAAATCTGATTCGATGCCCGACTCACATTGAGTTCTTTTAGCTTACAGGTCACTAAGATTAGTCTGAGCCTCATAACTTTCCTGAAGAAATGTCGGCCTAGCCCTTAGCTCTGCTAAGACTGAACCATCATCAAACAACGCCAATCGAACATTCATGGCCCTCAATGTAAACAAAGATTTTCTGTTTAGAGCATCGGTAACCATATTCGTCTTTCTCGAATGGTAATCGATGATCAGCTTGTAATCTTTAATTAATTCTAACCATCTTCGTTGCCTCAAATTCAATTCTTTTTGAGTCATCAAATACTTCAAACTCTTGTGGTCTATGAATATACGACAAGTCTCACCATATAAATAATGCCCCCTAATTTTCAAGGCAAAAACAATGGTGGCAAGTTCTAAGTCGTGCGTCAGATAATTCTTTTTGTATGGCTTCTATCACCTTGCCATTTTGCATAAGAACACAACCCAGTCCAGTTAAGGATGCATCGTTGTAGACCAAAAACTCTTTTCCCGACTCAGGTAATACTAGAACTGGAGCTTCAGTCAGCAATGTCTTCAACTTCTCGAAACTCTGCTGACATTTTTCTGATCATTCAAACTTAACATCTTTCTGTAGCAACCTCATCATTGGATTTGCTATCATGGAGAATCCTTTCAAAAATCTTCGATAGTTACCAGCTAAGCCCAAAAAGCTTCTAACCTCGGTTATATTTTTAGGTGGTTTCCATTCAACGATAGCAGAGATCTTACTTGGATCAACTCGAATGCCATCACTTGAAACAATATGACCCAAAAACCCTACCTCTTGAAGCCAAAACTCACTCTTGCTAAACTTAGCATACAATTGTTTTTCCTTTAAGGTCTGCAACACAATTCTCAGATGCTTCACATGCTCTGTCTCATCCTTGGAATAAATCAAAATGTCATCAATGAACACAACTACAAACTTGTCCAAGTATGGAAAAATATCCTATTCATTAGGTCCATAAATACGGTCGGTGTATTCGTCAACCCAAACGGCATGAGAAGAAATTCATAGTGGCTATACCTTATTTGGAAAGCTGCCTCAGGGACGTCCGATTCCTTAACTCGCAACTAATAATAGCTGGATCTCAAGTCTATATTAGAGAATACAGTGGCTCCCCTCAACTAGTCGAACAAATCATCGATCCTTGGCAAAGGATACTTATTCTTGATAGTTACCTTGTTCAGTTGCCAATAATCAATACATAGCCTCAGTGACACATCTTTCTTCTTTACAAATAATATAGGAGCACCCCAAGTCGAAAAGCTCGACCTAGCAAAACCTTTATCATTCAGTTCTTGCAACTGTGTTTTTAACTCTTTCAACTTGGTTAGTGTCATGCTATACGGAGCAATAGAAATAAGAGTTGTTCTTGGCATCAGTTCAATACCAAACTCTATCTCTCTGTAGGGAGGAAATCCGTAATTCCTCTGAGAACATATCTAGATACTCGCATACTATCGGTACTGATTCCAACTTCAACTCAGATTCTTTAGTATTCAACACGAAAGCAAGGTAAGCTTCATATCCATTTCTCATGTATTTTTGAGCCATCATAGAGGTAATCACAACCGGCGGAGTACTCAATTCTCTTAAATCAACCCGTAGAACCTCACCATCTGAGCATTTCAATTCGATATACTTGCTACCACAATTTACAATCACATTATGCACAGCTAACCAATCCATGCCAAGTATTATATCAAATTCATCAAATGGAAATAACATAAGGCTAGCCGGAAAACAATAACCTTGAATCATTAAGGGACAATACCTACAGACTTTATCAACTAGAACAGACTTGCCTAGGGGATTCAACACCTTAATCACAAACTCTGTAGGTTCTACAGATATATTCAAGCTAGACATTAATTTCAAGCAAATATATGAATGGGTTGATCCTGGGTCGATCAAGGCAAGAACATATACATGATGAAGGGGGAATCTACTCGTAATGACATCAAGGGCAGATGTTTCCTCTCGAGCGCGAATTGCATAAGTTCTTGCCGGGGCTCAAGCCTCTAATTTTGTAGTGTCTTTTCTTGCAACTCGACTTCCACTAGCACTTCCAAGATATCTCAGAGGTCTACCTCGTGAGATAGGAGCACTCGACTTCGGGGCTAATTCTACCTCTTTATCGGTTCACTCTGGGCAGTCTCTGGGGAAGTGGTCAAGAGAACCACATCTATAGCACATACCACTCTTCATCCGACACTCTCCAAAGTGAAATTTATTGTAGATTTTCCACTTCAGCTTTTGGTCATTTACACTCCTCACGCTAGTCACCATCGGGGAGGAAGACTTTTGGTTACGTCGTTTGGAGCTTCTCGCTCTACCCAAATATCCTACCGATGAAGTGAAGCATTCATGCTGGCTCATTGACTTCTTAGTAGGAAATGAGAGTGTCTTGCCACTGGACCTCTTGCTCGAAACTTGAGCTTCTCTCTTAGCTTGCTTTTTTTCATTATTGAGCTCATCGGCCTTCTTGGCCCGATAAGCTAAAGCAGCAAACTCTCAAATCTCAAGGATCCCAATTAATAACTTGATTTCCTAATTTAGAACTTCCTCGAAGCATTTACACATTTTTTACTCTGTTTGAACCCACTCGGTCGCATATTGACTTGTCTTACGAATTCCCTTTCGTATTCTGATACAGTCTTATTTCCTTATTTGAGTTACAAGAACTCCTTTCGCTTCGAGTCTAAGAACCTTTGACTGATGTATTTCTTCCTAAACTTCGCTTGGAAAAATTCCCAAGTGATGTTTTCCTTTGGCAGCACTGAAGATACAGTCTTCCATCAGTGGTATGCAGTATCTTTCAGAAGAGATACAGCATACATTACACATACAGCATACATTACACACTTCTTAGGCGTGCACGATAACTCGTCTAACACCCGTGTAGTGTTCTCAAGCCAGAACTCAACTCGTTCTGCATCATCATCAATCTTAGCTCTAAATTCTTCAGCCCCATACTTCCTAAGCTTATCCACCGGGGCTTTACCAATTCTCACGGGTGCCATACCTTATGGCACTTCTCCTTCAGGTCGGTTAGGGGGCGGGGGAGGTCGTGGTATGTTGGGGCGATTTCTCAAATAAACCCCAAACCACTCATCCATTATGTCAAAAAAGGCGGCTTTGGCCTTTTCCCGCCCTTCAGACATAGGTCTTCTACTACTACTAGAAACAGCACGTTGAACAGAAGCTGGAGCATGGGTCTCAGCTCCCTCGGACTCATATTGGGCTTGATTGGAAGACATTTACTATATTCAAATACAATTAAAAATGGTTAGGAGATGTTACACTATCATAACTTGTATAATGGCATGTATAGATATACTCGACATATGCTATGTTAGTCCTAGAACCAACTAAATTGTAGCTCTGATGTAACACCCCGAACCCGAAACCGTCACCGGAGTCGAACACGAGGTGTTAACAGACTTTAAACCACTTATAAAAAAAATTTCCCAGACACTGCCAATCTGCGTACTAGTCGCTTTAAAAATCATATCTTGAGTTCAGAAGCTCGGAATCCAGTTCCGTAAATTTTTCCTGAAACTAGACTCATATGCCCATCTACATATTTGTTTCTAGAATTTTTGGTTGGGCCAATTAGTACAGTTTATTAGTCAAAGTCTCCCATGTTACAGGGATTGACTACACTGACCTTTGCGCATTACGACTTGGATATCTCCCTGTACAGGGCTTCAATACTGATTTCGTTTGTTTCTATAGAAACTAGACTCAAAGAGGAATCTATACATATATGGCATGACTCATAATTATCTCTGGTTAATTTATAATGAATTTCCAAAGTCGAAACAGGGAATCCAGAAACCGTTCTAGCACTGTCTTACGAGAACCTGAATATCTCTTAACATACTGTCCATATGATCGTTTCGTTACTTTCATATGAAAATAGATTCATCAAGGTTCGTTTACATAATTTATTCACTATTTAATTCCATTCCTACTATTTTTAGTGATTTTCCAAATCTACATCACTGCTGCTGTCAGCATCTGCCTTTAAGGTAGACTTTACCTATTTCATAGTTTCCATGATTCAGCTAGCCCTTTTAGCATAAATAGCACAAATTATGATAGTGATTAACCATTCCCATGGCCAATCCTTGTTAAGCATATCCACACCTCTCAATAACCATATCCATACCAAATGATGATAACATTATGCTCAAACATATATAAGCCATTTTCGCATGGCTATCCAAAATTATACAAGTCCAAAAGGTCCATGACCCACAACAAACGGGTAGTCCTATACATGCCATTTCGAAGTTCAACCAAAATTGTACCAAAAGGGGGGGCTTTGATAGTGTGGGCGACTTCGACTTCAAAATCCCGAGTCCGATAGCTGGAGAACCAAAATCTATAAAACAGAGAATCAAGGAGACGGAGTAAGCAATTTATGCTTAGTAAGTTTTGAGCAAGGGATTCCAGCACAACAAAAGTATAGCATTCATGTAGCTAAACGGATAATTTCATATGCACAATTTTTCAATATCATACTTACTTCACATTACCAACCCTTTTATTCATACACAAAGATCAACTTAGCCAAAGGCCGGTAGCTCATTTATCAACTGAGCGAATACTTATTTGTAAGGGCTCAACTAATTCAAAGCACATACGAAACATACCTTAATGTTGGGATGTTTCAAGCGTATTACCTGAAATTTTACAGCAAGATCATTCATTCCCAAATCACGTACCTTCGGAATTTAACCGGATATAGCTACTCGTTCAAATGCCTTCAGGACATAGCCCGGTTATAGTAACTCCCACAAATGCCTTCGGGACTTAACCCGGATTTAGTAACTCGCACAAATGCCTTCGGGCTTAGCCCGGAATTAGTATCTCGCACAAATTCCTTCGGGCTTAGCCCGGAATTAGTATCTCGCACAAATGCCTTCGGATCTTAGTCCGGATATGGTCACTTAGCACAAAGCCTTCGGGACTTAGCCCGGACATCATTCAAATAACCATGCACATTTAACAATAAATCATGGCACATTCGTATTTCATTTTCGTTAGCAAAACTCAAACACAAGACACTTATCATTCTTGCAATTTCGGCTCAATAGCCACACACAAAGAGCATGATTTTAATTTGCTTAAAACATGATCTAATCAAATCATAATTTAAGCTCTTTTACTCAAGAACTTACCTCGGATGTTGTCGAACGATTCCGATAGCTATTCGACCACTTTTTCCTTCCCTTTATCGGATTTAGTTCCCCTTTGCTCTTGAGCTTAATTAAACAAATAAATTGATTTAATCATTTGAGCATCGAAATGAGGAACACAAGGCACTTAGCCCATATTTATACATTAGACATTAAAGTCACATATGTACGGAATCATGAATCAAACTCAACATTTTGGCTAATTTTCCCCCTTGGCCGAATTTTCTAAGCCAAGACAAAAGCATCAATATGCTTGCTTCTGACCGAATACATGCAACACCAATCTCCTTCCTATGGCCGAATATGCATGTCTATGTTGGGGCCGATTGCAACACTTAATACATTCTACAAGTATGGTCACTTGTATTGACTAAACACCATTTTGTTTCAAGTTCAAAACTTGGCTAATACACACATATATACACTAGTAAAGCATCCTCCCCCTTTCCATCAATTTAACACATGCATTACTCATTAATATACAAAAATTATATTCGGCCTTAGCACACAACTTGCTAGCCGATTCTTCTCCATCTAGCAACCAATGCACATATGTGCTCACTCAAAAATGCTAAAGAGAAGATTCAAGAATCATCAATCCACCATCACATGCATCATTAACAAGCTTCATATTTAGCATGCAATGGCATTAATACAAAATCCACCTAGGCCGAATATCATCCCCATGACATAGCAAAGATTTGAACCATGGGCTAATTAGAACTCAAGCTAGCAACAAAAAACATGCATGAATCTCATGGCACAACCTCAAACATACCTTGATCTAGATACAAGTATGGCCAAACCTCCTCCTAATCCTCTTCCAAACCAAACATGAAGCAAGAACTCCTTCCTCCTTCCTTAGAATTTTCGGCCAAAAGAAGATGAAAAAAGATGAACAAAATTTTTCTTTTCTATTCTTTAACTCACGGCAATGGGGGGGGAAACAACCACACACTTTTTTTTTTTCATCATATTCCCTTTCATTATTTAATTTCCATGCTCATTATTTTATTTTTCCACCCATGATGCACCAACACAACATGTCTATGACATGTCTTGCCCATCACACTTGGTCTACCATGCTTGTCATGGCCGGCCACTACTAATAGGGGGGAAATTGACATGCAAGTCCCCCTTTTTCAACATGCACTAATAGGCCCTTATGCTTTGACCTATCACATTTCAAAATTTTCTCACATAAGTCCTATTTGATAAAATTCACTTACAATTAACAAAATTCAAACACGAAATTTTCACACATGCACATGTACATATAATGAGCATCAATTATGACAGTTAATTATTTTTATGACTTGATTTAGTGGTCCCGAAACCACTTCCCGACTAGGGTCAATTTTGGGCTGTCACAACTCTCCCCCACTTAAGAAATTTTCGTCCCCGAAAATCTTACCGGTAAATAAGTTTGGGTATCTTTCTTTCATCGAGCTCTCGGTTTCCCAAGTAGCTTCCTTGATCCCGTGTTTGAGCCATAACACCTTTACTAGCGGAACCCTTTTGTTTCGCAACTCCTTCACTTTACAAGCTAAGATACGCATCGGTTCTTCTTCATAACTCATATCGGCTTGAATTTCAACCTCTGATGGGCTAATTATGTGCGATGGGTCAGATTTATAGCGTCGAAGCATCGAAACATGAAAGACATCGTGAATCTTTTCAAGTTCAGGGGCAAAATCAATCTATACGCAACCGGACCAACTCGTTCGGAGATTTCGTACGGCCCAATGAATCTCGGGCTCAACTTGCCCTTACGACCAAATCTGAGTACCTTTTTCCAAGGCGAAACTTTAAGAAACACTTTATCTCCCACCTGATATTCAATGTCTTTTCGTTTCAAATCCGCATACGATTTTTGACGATCTGTGGCTGCCTTCAGACTTTCACGGATTACCTTTACTTTCTGTTCGGCATCTTTAATCAAATCAACTCCGAAAATTTTACTTTCACCGAGCTCGGTCCAAAACAATGGTGTACGGCATTTACGACCGTACAAAGCCTCGTAAGGTGCCATCTTAATACTTGTTTGAAAACTATTGTTGTAAGCGAATTCAATCAAAGGTAAATACCGTTCCCATGAACTACTGAACTCGAGGATGCAACATCTCAACATATCCTCAAGTATCTGAATTATCCGCTCGGATTGACCATCGGTTTGGGGGTGAAAAGCAGTGCTAAAATGCAGCTTGGTACCCAAAGCTTCTTGCAATTTCTTCCAAAATCGTGAGGTGAATCTCGGATCTCTATCCGACACGATAGAAATAGGTACCCCGTGTAATCTCACAATCTGAGAAACGTACAATTCAGCTAGTTTATCCAATGAAAAATCCGTACACACGGGGATAAAGTGAGCCGACTTAGTCAGTCTATCGACAACAACCCAAATCGCATCTTTCTTACTTGCTGACAATGGCAGTCCGGACACAAAGTCCATTGTGACTCGATCCCATTTCCACTCAGGTATCATGATCGGCTGAAGTAATCCTGAAGGCACTTGATGTTCCGCTTTCACTTGTTGACATATTAAACATCTCGAAAAAAAGACGGAGATGTCTCGTTTCATACCATGCCACCAAAACCAACGTTTCAAATCGTTGTACATTTTCGTACTCCCCGGGTGAATTGACATTCGGCTACAATGGGCTTCGTTCAGAATCATCGAAATGAGTTCCGAATTCCTTGGAACACACAAACGACTTCTGAACCTCAAACAATCATCATCATCAATTTGAAACTCCGATTCCTTGTTCGGAACACACTCAGCCCGTTTTGCAACCAATTCATCATCAACTTTCTGGGCTTCACGAATTTGATGAATCAATAATGGTTTGGCTTTTAATTCAGCTACTAACACATTGTCGGGTAGAACAGACAAGTGCACATTCATTGCTTGTAAAGCAAACAATGATTTCCGGCTTAAGGCATCCGCAACCACATTAGCCTTTCCCGGGTGGTAATCAATGACAAGCTCGTAATCTTTCAACAACTCAAGCCAACGTCTTTGTCGCAGATTTAAGTCTCTTTGAGTCATCAAATATTTGAGACTTTTGTGATCCGAAAATACATGGCACTTTTCACCAAATAAGTAATGTCGCCATATTTTTAAAGCAAATACGATGGCAGCTAGTTCAAGATCACGGGTCGGATAATTTTTCTCATGTGGCTTTAATTGTCTCGACGCATAGGCCACCACTCGACCTTCTTGCATCAATACGCAACCCAACCCAAGTAGGGATGCGTCACTATAAATGACAAACTCTTTGCCTGATTCGGGTTGCACTAATATTGGAGCTTCAGTCAAATAAATTTTCAGTTGATCGAAACTTTTCTGACATTTCTCCGTCCATTCGAACTTAACATCCTTTTGAAGTAGCTTCGTCATTGGTGTGGCTATCATCGAGAAACCTTTTACAAATCGTCGGTAATAACCGGCGAGTCCCAGAAAGCTCCGAACCTCAGTAATATTTCTCGGAGGTTTCCAGTTAAGTATGGCTGAAATTTTGTTCGGGTCAACTCGAATACCCGATGCGGATACCACGTGACCCAAGAAGCTAACCTCTCTTAACCAGAACTCACACTTACTGAACTTAGCATATAACTGCTTATCCCACAAAATTTGCAACACTAATCTCAGGTGCTCAGCATGTTCGGTCTCATCTCTTGAATAGACCAAGATGTCATCAATGAACACAACTACGAACCGATCCAAATATGGTCTGAAGATCCGATTCATCAAATCCATAAATACCGCAGGGGCATTAGTGAGTCCAAACGGCATCACTAAGAATTCGTAGTGACCATATCTCGTTCTGAAGGCAGTTTTGGGTATGTCCGAATCTCGAATTCGCAACTGATAATAGCCCGATCTCAAATCTATTTTTGAGAACACTGAGGCTCCCTTCAGTTGGTCGAACAAATCATCGATACGCGGTAACGGATATTTGTTCTTTATTGTCACTTTATTCAGCTGACGATAGTCAATGCACAACCTCATGGTTCCGTCCTTCTTTTTCACGAACAATACTGGTGCACCCCAAGGTGAGAAACTTGGTCGAGCGAAACCTCTATCCGTCAATTCTTGCAACTGAGCTTTCAACTCTTTTAACTCGGTTGGTGCCAAACGATACGGAGCTATCGAAATCGGCGTAGTCCCACGTACAAGCTCAATACCAAACTCTATCTCCCGAACAGGTGGTAAACCCGATAATTCTTCAGGAAAAACATCCGGGTAATCACAAACCACCGGCACAGATTCGGGTTTCTTTTCTAATTCTTTGTCATCAAGTACATACGCAAGGTATGCTTCGCACCCTTTTCTTACATATTTCTGGGCCAACATTGAGGATATTACAGCTGGCAACCCCTTTAAGTCCGTAGACTCAACTCGGATTATCTCGTTATTTGCGCACCTCAAATCAATAGTCTTGCTTTTGCAGTTCACAACTGCATCATGCGTGGTCAACCAATCCAAACCAAGAATAACATCAAATTCATCAAACGGCAAAAGCATCAAGTCCGCCGGAAAACAGGAACCTCGAATTACTAGGGGACATTTCTTACACACTTTGTCGACAAGCACGTAACGACCCAAGGGATTTGACACCCGAATTACGAACTCAGTAGACTCAATAGGTAAAGTCTTACTGGATGCTAAGGTTTCACATATGTAAGAATGAGTAGAACCGGGGTCAATCAAAGCAATTACATTAGTATCAAAGAGAGTAAAAGTACCGGTAATAACCACCAGGCGAAGAAGCATCCTCGCGGGCACGTATAGCATAAGCTCTAGCAGGCGCACGAGCCTCGGATCTGGTCGTAGCATCTCTAGATCCTCTCTGACCACCACTAGCATTGCCCGTATTTCCAGATGGTCTACCTCGAGCAGTGGTAGCACCCGGTTTCCCACTCTGATTTACATTCTGTTCAGACAACCTCGGGCAATCTTTAATGAAGTGGTCAACTGATCCGCACTTGTAACAGGAGCGGTCAGGGAATCTACAACTCCCCGAATGCCATTTACCGCAATATCGACATTTCGTTCTGTCTCGACGTTCATTCCCAACACTGGCGACCGAAGTGCCTCTAGACCGGCCCACATCATCTCGAAATTTCTTCGATGCCTGTTGAAGAGACTTTCCCGAGGATCTTTTACGAAACTCTCCAGTCCCCACATCAACTTTTTGTTTTTCTTTTCTAAGCTCTTCGGCTTTACAAGCTCGCTCGATAAGTACTACGAACTCTCGTATTTCAAGAATGCCAACGAACATTTTTATATCTTCATTCAGCCCATCCTCGAAGCGTTTACACATGATAGCCTCGGACGAAACACATTCCCGAGCGTATCTACTGAGTCTAACAAATTTTCACTCGTAATCAGTAACCGACATAGAACCTTGCTTAAGCTCTAGAAATTCCTTCCGTTTTTGATCAACAAATCTCTGACTGATATACTTTTTCCGAAACTCAGTTTGGAAAAACTCCCAAGTTACTTGCTCTCGGGACACAACAGAAGTCATAGTACTCCACCAATAGTAGGCAGAATCGCGTAGCAAGGAGATAGTACACTTTAGGCATTCATCGGGTGTACAAGATAGCTCATCGAGTACCCGGATAGTGTTGTCCAACCAAAATTCAGCTTGCTCGGCATCGTCCCTATCCGTAGCTTTAAATTCAGTAGCCCCATATTTTCGGATTCTGTCAACTGGGGGCTTATTTGACCTTATTTGGTCAGTTACCAGAGGTATTGTGGGTGCGGGGGTGGTATTTGTCGGGAATGGAGGTTGTGGAACAGCCGTATTAGTTCGAATGTATTGGTTGAACCAATCATTCATCACGCTATAGAAAGCTTGTCTAGCTTCATCATTCGGGTTACTAGCATTAGGTTGAGAGTCCGCTGGCGCTGTCCCTTGTGCGGGAGCAGGCGCTACACTCTCAAGATCATCAGCTACCGCTCGGTCGGGATCGGGATCCATTACTATAAACAAACACATTTACAATTGTTAGAAATCACCACACTATCAAATAATCACATAAAATGGCATGTATAGCTAGACCCAACGCATTACGGTAGTCCTAGAATCGACTAAACCGTAGCTCTGATACCAATCAAATGTAACACCCCGAACCCGAAACCGTCACCGGAGTCGAACACGAGGTGTTAACACACTTTAAACCACTTATAAAAAAAATTTCCCAGACACTGCCAATCTGCGTACTAGTCTCTTTAAAAATCATATCTTGAGTTCAGAAACTCGGAATCCAGTTCCGTAAATTTTTCCTGAAACTAGACTCATATGCCCATCTACATATTTTTTCTAGAATTTTGATTGGGCCAATTAGTACAGTTTATTAGTCAAAGTCTCCCATGTTACAGGGATTGACTACACTGACCTTTGCACATTACGACTTGGATATCTCCCTGTACAGGGCTTCAATACTGATTTCGTTTGTTTCTATAGAAACTAGACTCAAAGATGAATCTATACATATATGGCATGACTCATAATTATCTCTGGTTAACTTATAATGAATTTCCAAAGTCGAAACAGGGAATCCAGAAACCGTTCTGGCGCTGTCTTACGAGAACCTGAATATCTCTTAACATACTGTCCATATGATCATTTCGTTACTTTCATATGAAAATAGATTCATCAAGGTTCGTTTACATAATTTATTCACTATTTAATTCCATTCCTACTATTTTTAGTGATTTTCCAAATCTACATCACTGCTGCTGTCAGCATCTGCCTTTAAGGTAGACTTTACCTATTTCATAGTTTCCATGATTCAACTAGCCCTTTTAGCATAAATAGCACAAATTATGATAGTGATTAACCATTCCCATGGCCAATCCTTGTTAAGCATATCCACACCTCTCAATAACTATATCCATACCAAATGATGATAACATTATGCTCAAACATATATAAGCCATTTTCGCATGGCTATCCAAAATTATACAAGTCCAAAGGGTCCATGACCCACAACAAACGGGTAGTCCTATACATGCCATTTCGAAGTTCAACCAAAATTGTACCAAAATGGGGGGCTTTGATAGTGTGGGCGACTTCGACTTCAAAATCCCGAGTCCGATAGCTGGAGAACCAAAATCTATAAAACAGAGAATCAAGGAGACGGAGTAAGCAATTTATGCTTAGTAAGTTTTGAGCAAGGGATTCCAGCACAACAAAAGTATAGCATTCATGTAGCTAAACGGATAATTTCATATGCACAATTTTTCAATATCATACTTACTTCACATTACCAACCCTTTTATTCATACACAAAGATCAACTTAGCCAAAGGCCGGTAGCTCATTTATCAACTGAGCGAATACTTATTTGTAAGGGCTCAACTAATTCAAAGCACATACGAAACATACCTTAATGTTGGGATGTTTCAAGCGTATTAACTGAAATTTTACAGCAAGATCATTCATTCCCAAATCACGTACCTTCGGAATTTAACCGGATATAGCTACTCGTTCAAATGCCTTTGGGACATAGCCCGGTTATAGTAACTCGCACAAATGCCTTCGGGACTTAACCCGGATTTAGTATCTCACACAAATTCCTTCGGGCTTAGCCCGGAATTAGTATCTCGCACAAATGTCTTCGGATCTTAGTCCGGATATGGTCACTTAGCACAAAGCCTTCGGGACTTAGCCCGGACATCATTCAAATAACCATGCACATTTAACAATAAATCATGGCACATTCGTATTTCATTTTCGTTAGCAAAACTCAAACACAAGACACTTATCATTCTTGCAATTTCGGCTCAATAGCCACACACAAAGAGCATGATTTTAATTTGCTTAAAACATGATCTAATCAAATCATAATTTAAGCTCTTGTACTCAAGAACTTACCTCGGATGTTGTCGAACGATTCCGATAGCTATTCGACCACTTTTTCCTTCCCTTTATCGGATTTAGTTCCCCTTTGCTCTTGAGCTTAATTAAACAAATAAATTGATTTAATCATTTGAGCATCGAAATGAGGAACACAAGGAACTTAGCCCATATTTATACATTAGACATTAAAGTCACATATGTACGGAATCATGAATCAAACTCAACATTTTGGCTAATTTTCCCCCTTGGCCGAATTTTCTAAGCCAAGACAAAAGCATCAATATGCTTGCCTCTGACCGAATACATGCAACACCAATCTCCTTCCTATGGCCGAATATGCATGTCTATGTTGGGGCCGATTGCAACACTTAATACATTCTACAAGTATGGTCACTTGTATTGACTAAACACCATTTTGTTTCAAGTTCAAAACTTGGCTAATACACACATATATACACTAGTAAAGCATCCTCCCCCTTTCCATCAATTTAACACATGCATTACTCATTAATATACAAAAATTATATTCGGCCTTAGCACACAACTTGCTAGCCGATTCTTCTCCATCTAGCAACCAATGCACATATGTGCTCACTCAAAAATGCTAAAGAGAAGATTCAAGAATCATCAATCCACCATCACATGCATCATTAACAAGCTTCATATTTAGCATGCAATGGCATTAATACAAAATCCACCTAGGCCGAATATCATCCCCATGACATAGCAAAGATTTGAACCATGGGCTAATTAGAACTCAAGCTAGCAACAAAAAAACATGCATGAATCTCATGGCACAACCTCAAACATACCTTGATCTAGATACAAGTATGGCCAAACCTCCTCCTAATCCTCTTCCAAACCAAACATGAAGCAAGAACTCCTTCCTCCTTCCTTAGAATTTTCGGCCAAAAGAAGATGAAAAAAGATGAACAAAATTTTCTTTTCTCTTCTTTAACTCACAGCAATGGGAGGGAAAACAACCACACACTTTTTTTTTGTTTTCATCATATTCCCTTTCATTATTTAATTTCCATGCTCATTATTTTATTTTTTCCACCCATGATGCACCAACACAACATGTCTATGACATGTCTTGCCCATCACACTTGGTCTACCATGCTTGTCATGGCCGGCCACTACTAATAGGGGGAAATTGACATACAAGTCCCCCCTTTTTCAACATGCACTAATAGGCCCTTATGCTTTGACCTATCACATTTCAAAATTTTCTCACATAAGTCCTATTTGATAAAATTCACTTACAATTAACAAAATTCAAACACGAAATTTTCACACATGCACATGTACATATAATGAGCATCAATTATGACAGTTAATTATTTTCATGACTCGGTTTAGTGGTCCCGAAACCACTTCCCGACTAGGGTCAATTTTGGGCTGTCACATCTGATACCACTAAATGTAACATTCCTTACCCGTATTCGAGATCAGGACCAGGTACTAGGCATTACCAGACACATACTCGGATATTTTCAAAAATACGAGTTATAAAATTTCGTTCCAAATTAAAAACCAATCAAACAACATTTTAGTGTCCCTAATATGGGTCTACAAGGCTTAAAACGTATATTTAGAATGGTCTAGGACTTAACTGAGAACTTAAGAAAATTTTAGGAAACTTTTCTAGGTTAAGCCTCACACGTCCGTGTGGAGACAATGCACACTCCCGTTACCCTAACCTGTGTTGAATTATTACAATTTATTTTCTATTTCAAACCTACAGGGTTTTTCACACAGCTGAGCACATGCCCGTGTCCCTCACACGGCCTAGACACACCCGTGTCCTCACCCATGTCTATAAACCCAGACATTATGTTTATGACGTCATCATTCATTATGATGCATATGGCCAAGGCACACGCCCGTGTACTAGGGCGTGTCCTCCATACGGTTGGGACACACGGCCGTATGTTTGCCCGTGTGTTTACTACCAAGCAAACTGACCTAAATTTCCAGGTGCATGAGACACACGATCAGGCAACACGCCCATGGGGATTGACCGTGTGTCACACACGACCGAGACACATGCCCGTGTGTCTACCTGTGTGAACCTTTACATGGCTATTTTCCAAGCCTTTGGTCACCCTCTATCGTCCATACACCGTTAGGGACTTCAATGGTATGTAACATGGCCTAATTATACTCTTAAAAAATCTTAACATAACTCATTTCATGTTAACCTCATCTCATCGGTTTAACACATGCGAGATTATCCATTTCGCTTTAGGGATTAACAGAATGCATTTTACCCTTAGGCCATATCATCATATCCCATGAAACATTAAAACATAAATATGAATCATTAGTAGGATTATGACCTATATCAATATGAGCCATATCTCATGGCCATATACAAAAGGATAAGTATACCATTTAAGCCCTTACATTGGCTAGCCAAATGACACATATAACAAAATAACCAAAAACCCTATACATGCCATTAAACAAAATAAGAGTATCTATAATACCAAAGCAGGACAAGTTGACAGTGTTGACAATACTCCAACCGTCTTCCAATCTTCACGAGTCCACGAGCTCTATAAGACAGAGAAAATAAAAAAGGGGTAAGCATTTATATGTTTAGTAAGCCCGAATAACCGGAAAGTGAACTTATTGACTTATTTAGCATACAGCCATGTTAAGTTACCAATCCAATAAATATAAGATAGCCTCCTAATACATGCACTCAAACATCAAGTTAGTCCTACAAGAATTCATCATGAAATTTATCTTAGATGAGCTCATCATCCAACATTTTCATTTCTATACCTCATGTTAATCCCGTTGAGTATCTCGAAAATCTCGATGGATTATCCATTTTCCATCAAGTCATAAGAGTGATTTTCTCAAGTATGCACTTCCGCGAACCTCACATCTTACAGTGGGATTACCAGTCCAAGCTAAATCCCCCATAATATAAACTCGTGGAGTGTTGCCGAGATTACCAGTCCAGGTTAAATTCGTTGTAGTGGCAAACACCCTTAATGAGTTCGGATTTGATTACCAGTCTAGGATAAATTCAGACCCAAATCAGATTACCCGTCCAGGATAAATCCTCAATGCACACATATTCTTTGGGAGGCTCGAACACCTAAGGAACACCCGTCCAGGCTAGATCCTTTGTATATTTGAGATCAACGGATTACTCGTCTGGGCTAAATCCTTTTTTGCAACACATGCAGGATCTCAAGTCACGTAAGTCATGTTTTATCCATCGAAATTTCCCTTTTAACTTCAACTAAGACATTTATTATCTTGTTATTATTATTATTATTAACACATTCATGGATTTTCATGTCATCATTATATACAACTATCACACATTCATAAAACATGCATGTAGGCATATTATGGGTTTACTTTAAGTTATTCAAACTTACTTGGTATTTGTGTCAGTTTTGCGTTTCTGTTATTCCGAAACCTTTCATTTTCCTCGATCGACCTCCGAAATTTGTTCCTCGGGGTCTATAACAATAAAAATGAATTATCAATATCTGACATTATTCTTTTCGAGCATAAATTTCACTCCCTGACAAAATATCTGTTTTGCCCCTAACCTTTCACATTATTTACGATTTAATCCCTAGGCTCGTAAAATGATGTACATGCAATTCCTTGGTTACCTAAGCCTATCCGAATACATTATAAACTCATACTAGCCCACATTTTCTTCTATTTCACATTTTTGTACCTTTTGGAAAAAGGTCCTTTTAGGGGTTTTTCATGAAAATCACTTAGGAAAAGATGTTTAACACACATCTAACTTTCATATTCCCTCATAAAACATCAAATAACAAACTTGTCACACATGGGTCACTTTGCATACATGAACCCTAGCTTAAAATATAGGCAGAAATGGAGAGAACATGTTACAAGGATCTCAAAAATATAAAGAACATTAAAAACAAGGCTAGGAGTCACTTACTATTGATCTTGAAAAGGTTGAAAACCCTAGCTATTGAGGGCTTGAGAATTTCGACTGGTACAAGGGAGAAGATGGCTGATTTTTGCCTGCATTTTCCCTTTTTATTGATTTTATTACCAAATAACCAAAATGCCCCTCTTTACTAAACTTCCAATATTTTCCATGCATGCTCATTTTTCTCTAAAAACGTAGAAATTGGGAAAATTTCTCTTTAAAACTTTATAATTAAAAATCTAAAGCAATTTCATGCAAATTGCTTCTAAAATCCAAGTTTTGCGATTTATTCAATTTAGTCATTATTTTCCAATTGAGCACCTTACTCATAGAATTTCGTTATGAAACTTTAACACATGCATATTTTCACATTCTAGGCCTCATAATAACATAAAACAAATATTTCAACATCAAATTTATGGTCCTGAAACCACTGTTCCAACTAGGCCCTATTTCGGGATGTTACATAACCAACCTATCACCTAGCAGACCATACGTTCACCATCACCTCAAGATTTTTGATAATGTGGCATAAGTGGAAAAAGAACCCCCTACCTATAAATACCCTAAAAACGAGGAAGAAGGAATTGAATCTTGGATTCTCTTACTAGCCCTAATCCTCAGTCTTCCTCAGCATACAACCTCCTCATCCTTCTCTACCTCTTCAGACTTTTTCAACTCTTCGCCTGTTGCACCATGACTTGTCGTCAACTGTAATAGTTAATTCGGGTCAATTTCGCACTTAAGAAGTTTGTTTTCTAGCCAAATTAGTATTTATTATTGCATTTTCGATATTTAGTAGTTAGGATCAAAAGTTAATAAAAAATGTGTTTTTAACACATTTTATGAGTGTTGATGACCTATTAGGCCAACATAGACCTTAGGCAGGTTTAATTTGTGTATTTAAGTGTGCATGAGGCTTAATTTTAGGCCCAATTGACGTGGGAACTTGGGACAAGTGATGCACAAGCTTTTGGGCCATGAAAATACGATAAAAAGTCTAAAACCATAAAAAGAATTTTGTGCCACAACATGCAATGTTTGAATGTTGCATCACATACCCTGTGTTGCAACACATACCCTGTGTTGATCCATCACAGCCTTGTGTTGAGCTATAGCCTGAATGTGGGCTACGAGCAAGGATGACATCGGCAATTGTATTTTGGTAGATTCTCAAAAATTTTATTTCTTACTTGCACCCAAATTATCTGGGGCATATCAGGGGCATATCAGGCATAAAGTAAACATATTTTAGCCTATAAATAAGAGGCTTCTGTACGTAAATTAGAGCATCAATCGAATGACCCATTTATCAAACACAATGTAACACTCTTAATTTTGGGCCTAGAAGTAATGGGCCTTGAGTTTGGGATCGGTTAGAAGGTGGCTTAAATAACTTAAATGTGTTTAAATATTTTATAATTGCATGTTTAGTTTAATTGTTAAATGATTTAGGAAGGGTTGGTAGTGAGGAAAAAGTCCTGAGTTCGATCCAGGGCTTTAGCAAAATTTTGCATTTTTTTTAAAAGACCCTGAGCATTAGGTGGAAGGCTTATTAATGAGGCCTGGTAAAATCTAACACAAGGAAATGCTTGGCCTAGTGGCAAAAGGCGTTGGTAGCAAGCAAGAAGTCTAGGGTTCAAGTCTTGGCCTTGGCGAAAATTTTTATTGTGCATATGATTAGTAGCGAAGCTAGCGTTTAGGCCTCATAAATATGTTTGGTGGAAATATGGCACAAGAGCGCTTGGGGGCAGTAGCGAGAAGCATGCTATGGATCTGAGAGGTTGTAGGTTCGAATCTCAGGCCTAGAAAAGTTTTAAATTTTTATTCTTTAAGGAAACTAAGACTTAGGCATATAAGCCTTATAGTTAATTGTGATCGAATGGTAGCACAAGATAGGTGGCGGTGCAGTGGCTAACAGCGTGTCAGGAAGTTGGAGGGCTGGAGTTCGAGTGGTTTCATGCGCAAAAGGGAATTCAATTTTACTGTGCAACTCAAGGAAGGATTGTCATTCAATGGTGGAAGCAATTTGAATGCAATTGTTGGCTAAAATCAAGGTTACGGTGGAGATAAGGATAAGGATTAAGTGTGGATATGATGGTGATAAAATTGGAGAAGTTGAAGGGAATTTAACTTGACGAGTTTAAGTTAATTGGAGAGTGTAGGTTTGTATTTTTTTTAGTATATATACGTGTGTCGTATGGGCAAGTAAGGGCATTTGTTGTTTTTGTGTGCTTCAGTCGCATATTCTTGGGGGAAATTTCTTCCAACCTCTTGACTCTTTTGTTTTGTTTTTTTTTTTTTTTTTGCAAATACCTGAGTAATCTCAAACCCTTTATCTCCTCTTTTCTTTAAGCCAAACTCTTGATCTTTTCTTCCCTATTTTAATCAAATCAACCTCTTCCCTCTTGAACTTAGCTGGTTGCTTCTTTTTCATTTAAGAGCCGATTCATACACTTTGAGGGTTGATTTCTTGTTGGCAAGCGATCTCATGATCGGTAAGTGAATTAGATCTTCTTCAGCTTTTGTTAAATATTTCTAAGTTCTTTCATTTCTACACTCTTAAAAGCTGATTTTTCTTTATCCTTTCTAATACCATTACTTTCGTTAACCTATGGTTTCTCCATTTATTTCTCTTTCTCCCTTTTATTCAAGAGTGTGATTGCTGGCTAAGTATTAATTGATGGAAAAGGGGGTTCTAGCAGAGAGGTTGGGGTAGAGGCTCCCAAGTTTAAGCGGCGTAAGGTGTCAGCCATTAGGGACTTTCCGCCTAGATGCGGAAGGGGGACAACATCAAATTTTGAGTTACGTAGGCAGATCGCAACCAATCAATCTAGTCAAGGCAAGTATACGTTGTTCTTCGGTAAGAAGTGGATTTATTTTGAATTATTGGGATGTGACTAATGGAGTATAATGTTGAATATAGGTTCGGGCGATTATGAATACTTAGTACTCCAGGGGATAAGGTGTGTACTTCTACCCTATGATAACTTGATATAAAACCGAAGGTGTGTACATACACTGCACACACGTTAGATTGGCAAATCCCGAAATACCGAAATGCCGAAATGCCGAAATATCGAAAAGCCAAAAGCCTGGCTACGATAGTCTTACAAGTCCGCGAACACTCGTAAGGGGGCAATCGATACATTGACAGAGGCCCCATAAGCGATCTCATGGATATGGGCCGTACTTAAGCCATCTGGGCCGAAATGGTCTAAATGGGCCCGACAGGCCGTGGGCCCAAAATAAGCGAATTTGTTGATTTGGTAATAAATGATGAACTAGTCATGTTTGTTACATTGCTTGGAATTGATTCAGGCCGGATGGGCCATATGAACGTGATTTGGGCCTAATAGGCCATACGAATGTGATTTGGGCCTAATGGGCCATATGAATGTGATTTGGGCCTAATGGGCCATATGAATAAGATTGGGCCTAGTGGGCCATATGCATGTATGTAGACTTGTTTGGGCTTTGTAAGGGGTTTTGGGCCTAGTATTTGATAACTGCTTAAACAGACATAAAACTTAATTAATTAATTAATCGTGACTATGGACAAGTCATAGGGTTAAAGTGTGGCAATGGGTATATGCATGTCTAGGATTGGATCTAGGAAGAGCTTGGTACTTAAGCGGTCTTAATGACTCACCTCATCTTCGCTGGATCCTACCTGGCGCATGGTATCTGTTCACTTTATCCAACGGGGACTTGTTAACCGGCCGAGATAGGTAATAAACCCATAATAAAGAGAAATTACCGAAATGCCCCTAAGAGCAAAAAATGACTAAAATACCCCTATGTGTTGAATGTAAGATTTATGGATGTTACATATGTAACACCCCTCACCGTATCTGTTATCAGGATAGGGTTCAAGGTATTATTGAAACTTCATACCGGATTTAACTCAAACTTAAAACTTTCAGGCGTTCACATCTTATCCCTTAAATGGACTTTCAAGGCCCAAAATATACATAGAGATAGTTCGGGATAGGATCAGAAACATTTAATAACTACAGAGAATTTCCTTATTTAGAAGTGTCACACGCCCGTGTATGATGGGCCATGTGGTCACCCACGCCCGTGTGGCCTAGGGCACGGCCAAGACACACCCGTGGGCTCATTCCGTGTCCAAAACTTGAGCATTCTGTTAAATTAACACGGCCAAGACACACACCCGTGTGTCCTACCCGTGTTTTAATTTGACTTAAAATTTAAGGTGCAGGGGACACACGGCCATACCACACGCCCATGGGAATGAACCGTGTGTCACACACGGCCTAGACACACGCCTGTGTGTTCAACCATGTGGACTCTAATAGGCTATTTTCCAAGCCTAAAGTCACCCCTTTCTATCTCTTATGCTTAGAAATTTCCAAGTTTGAGAGAAAACATAATTTTACACTTGTAAATAATTTTAATAAAACTCATTGTAATGAAACCTCATATCATTGGTTTCATACGTGATAGCTTATTTCCAATTTAGTGTTTATGGGTGCTTATGTTGTTATAACACAATTCAAAATTTGGCTCGTTTCTGAACTCATTGCCAACTGTAGCAACCCATCGTATAAGAGCATAAACATGCATGCAAAGGCAGATTATAGTCAACTTCCAAATATGCCAATTTCCATGGCTTTATACAAAAAGATGAAGACATCTTTACATGCCTCCATTTGGCAATTCAAATGGCACATATGACAAAATATTTAAACCCCTACACATGCCATTAACAAAATAGAAGTGTCTTTATACCAAAGCTTGACTAGTTGATAGCCTATTGACTCTCCAACTGTCTTCCAATCCTTATGAGTCCTCGAACTCTGTAAAACAGGGAAAAGAAAGGGGGTAAGCATTTTCATGCTTAGTAAGCTCAAATAACCAGAAAGTAAACTTACCGAGTAATTAGCATACATCCATACTTAATTCATAACATCATCCATTATGACATGATTTCCTATCACATGCACTCAATCAATGAGTTAGTCATTTAACCAAGCATCATGTAATTTATAAAGACGAGTTCATCATTCATCATCTTGTTAGCATACATCATATTAACCCCGTTGAGTTTCTAGGAAATCTCGATGGAATACCCAGTTTCCGTCAATTCTCACGAATGATCATTTTACATATATGCACTCCGGTGAACCTCACATTTCATGGCGGAATTACTAGTCCAGGCTAAATTCCCCATATCATGAACTCGTAAAGTGATGTCGGGATTACCATTCCAGGCTAAATCCCTTATAGTGACAAACACCCTTAATGAGCTCGGATCTGAATTACCAGTCCAGGCTAAATTCAGACTCTAATCGAATTACCCGTTTGGGCTAAATCCATAGTGCACACATATTCTTCGGGAGGCTTAATCATTTAAGGAACACCCGTCCGGACTAGATTCTTTTTCATACTTGAGATCACATATTACCCGTCCAGGCTAAATCCTTACTGCAACACATGCAGGATATTTTTCCACATGTAAAACATGGTTTATCCATCGAATTCCCTTTTTAACCTCAACCGAAATAGTTGTCATGAAGTCATTACCAAAGGTGAATTTCATACATTTCCATGCCATCAATAAATGCAAATATCATGCATTCATAAATCATACAACTATGCATATTAGAGGTCTACTTCGAGTTATTCGAACTTACTTGGTAACTGTTTCAGAGATATGTTTCGGTTATTTCGAAATCTTACGTTTACCACGATCGACCTCCGGAATTTGTTCCTCGGGGTCTATAACAGAAAAATTACCTCATTAATACCCCACATTATATATTTCAATTTTAATATTTACCCCCGGTCCAAATGACCATTTTGCCCCTAACCTTTCACATTTTTACGATTTAGTCCCTAAGCTCGTGTAATGAAATGCATGAAATTCTACCTTACCCAAGCCTAGCCGAACATTTTTCTCTCTTATGGTATCCCACATTTTCCTTTATTTTCTTATTTCTACCACACATTTACATCTTTCGCAAAATGGTCCCTATAAGGGTTCCTCATGAAAATTAACTAGGAAAAGATGTTTAACACACATTAATCTTTCATATTCCTTCATAATCCACCAAAATACAATTAACTCATGCATGGGTAAATTTTTAAACATGAACCCTAGCATGAAATATGGGTAGAAATGGAGAGAGCAAGCTACCGGGATTTAAAAAATACGAAGAGCGTGAAAAACGGGGCTTGAAAGCACTTACTTTTTAGCTTGGAAAGCTTGAAAACCCCAGCTATGGTGACCCTTGAAATTCGGCTGGATGAAGGAGAAAATGAGCTGATTTTGGTCCATTTTTCCCATTTTAATTCATTAAAATTACAAATGACCAAAATGCCTTTACGCCCTTTCTTTAAAATTTCATCCATGTAAGCCCATTTTTGTCCAAAAATTTAGAATTTGGGCAAATTTCTCTCCATGACCTTCAAATTCATAATCTAAAGCAATTTCATACAAATTGCTTCTAGAAACCAAGTTTTGCAATTTATTCAATTTAGTCCCTAATTTTCAATTGGACATCTTATACTCAAAATTTCTTCATGAAACTTTAACACATGCATATTCTCATATTCTAGGCCTCATAATAATCATAAAATAAATATTTTTTATGTCGAATTTGTGGTCCCGAAACCACTATTCGAATTAGGCTCTATTTCGGGATGTTACAACATGTATACCTGCTGTATTCATACGATATTCTATTTATGTTGCATATGGGTTGGGAATTATGGAACGGAGGAAGTATATAAGGATCGCATAGTTGCTTGACGACCGTGGATCCACCGATGGCTATTAAGCCCATTATTTGATTAGTAGCTTGCTGCAATGAAGATAGTACCACAACCAGGCTACCATTGATGTGTATCGGATGGGTGGGTCGAAATTTATATCCCCACATGATGTGTATCGGAGGATGAAGTTGGTGTGTAGTGGTTGGATTATTGAGGTGGGTTGCACAGCATTGCATGTATGATATTATTGTGATATTATTGTGATGTGGGCTTCGGCCTAACTGAGGCTAATATGGGCTAAGGCCCAAAGGCCACCGTTATTGAATTGGGCTCAGGCCCAGAATGACTGATGATTGCTTTATACCCATTGAGGGTTGTACACACTGAGTTTTCGAAACTCACCCCCCTCCTTTTAAATTTTTCAGGTGCTCCTCAGTAGGCGGTTCGATGGATGGAGGGACTCGGAATGGCCAACTAGCAAAAAGTTTAGACTTAGTCTTTTATGTAATTTTTAATATTTTGATTTTAAATTTTTTTTCGATTTGGGGTGTAATAAGGCCTTCCCTCTAGTTATTATTTCAAATTAGGATTATTACTATTTTTATGTTTTATATTTGTTAGAAGTAGAACATGGTTTTTCCTAAACCATAACTTTTTTTTTAAATACTATGTTTCCGCAACTTAATTTTTCAAATGACAAGTTTTCATAGATCATCTATTTTAAATAAAGCTTCTGTAACTGAAAAGAGATTTTACAAATTAATTATTATCATACAAGAAGGAATAGTTTTTTTTTTCTAAATACACCTTGCTTTGAAAGCAACAAATACAAGCTGGGATTTTACTCAAGGTTTTTATTTTAAAGAAGGTTTTCAATGAAAACAAGGTTTTCGAAAAACACTTCAATGTGACAAGCCAGGTTCGGCCATAACGTCTAGGCCAGGTTTGGGGTGTTACACACAATTTTTAGTTTTCTTTTCTTTTTATGTTCGTTAGTCAGAACTTTTCTATTCCAATGTAATGAAAATAGCAAGCAAAAATTGTTTCGAATCCGCACTTCAATATATATTCATGAGCATTCTCTTTACTCTTCTATTTTATTCTTTTATTTATATTTCGTTAGCATGATCAACTAATATTTGTATGAATGTTAGAATAAATCTAGCACTTTATTCATATCGTGCATGATTTGTTTATTGAACTAATTAATTTATTACGTCAGTTAATTAACAAAAGAACAAGAGTTCATAATAGGATTAGTTGGTATAGATTAAACGTTCCTAAACCCTAGGCTTGACAACATTAGGAAGTTATCATAAGGGAGGCGAGATCGGGAGATAAGTCGAACCGAGTAAATCGTAGTTTATCCTAGCGAAAAAAGTGAGGTTGGGAGATAAGCGAATATCCACCGATTAATTAATTAGTAAAGGTTGGGCGGTAATACTAGTTAATTAATAGCTAATTCATATTAAAACCCGAATCTGAAATTAGTTAGCCTTTTGTTTATTAATTAGGGATTTAATCAATCATAGGCTAGATGTTTGCGTTGTCAACACTAGGAATAGGAAAATCCATTAGGTTAATTTAGGTTTAATAATTTAATTAGTTTCATTAATATTTCAATTTGGATTAAGACTATTAATTCGTGACTCAATTAGATTAGTAATTATTTTCTGTAATTGATTTAATAATAATTTCTCCAATCTGCAATCCTTTGAGTACGATCTTCAAAATATTTACCAGTGTTTCGTTGTAAATTTTTACTATAGTACGATTTGACATGTACGCTTGCGGACACCACCAATTTAATTTGATATACATTTGGTGTGATATTTAACTATAAACGTTAACACGTTTATAGGCAGTCACACCATCATCTTCTTCTCCTTATCTTCTCCCTTGCTAATACCCAATATTTCGATAAATCTTAAATTATATCATTTTTCCTATTTAGTTATCTATTTTGTTTTGTCAAAAATAAAACTTAAACTATCAATTTTATTTATTTTATCAAAAAGTATAATGTGCTGCACGTTATTGTTAAATGATATTATGTTTTGAGTACCATGAAACGAAAGTAATGGTTTAAACATCACTTTTTATTAAAAAAAATTAAATATCTAGAAAGAAAATAAGATGCAATTTGAACGCCTGTTAAACATTTAAGCAACAATCTAAAGAAAAAGGAAAGGAGAGAAGCGGTGGGAGCACTCTCTAATGTAAGAGCTTGGTTCTAACTCAGATTCACAAATATATTGTGATTGATTGATAAATTCGTAGATTTAACAGATTTCATCATGCTTGACATCACCAATTTCATTAAAAAAATTAAATAAAGATTTTTATTAAATAGTAGACAATTTGTAAAGTTTTTTACACATTCAAATTATGTAATTATAAAACACAATTTGAATACCACCTAAGAATAAGATTTACATTAATAAAATTTGAATCAAAACTTGAACAATCAAAATCTCAAAACATTATTTTTAAATATTTTTATAATTAAATTGATTATTCATCAATTTTAGGTCGTAAACCAACCATTTCAACTTTTCTCTCCTAATTAATAAGTCCTCGTTTCGACCTGCTAGTCTAATTCCAACTACATTAAAATTACGTTAGTTAGTTTAAATAAAGATTTATATTTATGTGTATAATAATGAGGAAAATGTGTCAGAAAGAGACAGACATCATGTGTAAAAGTAGGGTCCATTTGGGTTAAGGGTAAAAATGGCGGAATCCGTTTAGAGAAATTTCCCAATATGTTTTCTTCTTCCCTTAAGAAATGGCTGCTGTTATGGTGGTGGTGTAAATGACAATCTCTTCATTCATGTTATGTATCTATTTATATATCCACTTTCCATTGCAGATATTTCCATCACATTTCAAATCCTGCAATCTGAGCCTCTGGTGATTGAGAGGGTTGAAAATGGGGAAAAAAGAATAAAAGAAAAACCTTCCAATAATGGAAGTGGGACGAGGCTTTGCATTCAGGAGGGTAGTTTCCCCAAGTGGATCCAGTAGCCTCTTCAAAATGTGGGCCTTTAAAATATTATTTTATTTCCTTTGCCTTTTTATAAAAATGGCCCAAAACTTTTAATTATTTGCGAAAATAACTTACTCTAAAAATTATGTATGTAAATGACCCATTTTAAAAAGTAAACTTTGGTGCTGCCGTTAACATTAGCGGCATCAATATGTGTATTTGTAGACCTACTTAAAAATATCAATATTCTGGGAAAAAGATCATATTATGCTGAAAAATATGGAAAAAAATCATAAAAATACCGTTAAAAATACTAAAAACCTTGAAAATTATCTTCAAAAACAAAAAGGGTCAAATGCTGAAATTTCAAATTTTCAAATAAATATAAAATAAGAAGGAGCTATGTCATAATTAAAACAAGCAAAATGGCTTATGGAAATAATAAGAAAACATGGAGGGACGTGTCTTGCAATTTCTACATTGACTGAAACTATAAAAGCCGAACTTCCATTCCTTTATTCATTTTCACCGTTTATGTTAAAAGAAAAAAAAAGTAAAAACTTTTTTTTCTAAATTCCTCCTTGGTTCTCTATTTTGTCGTGAGACTTAATAAGTAAAATTTTCTATTATTAATATTTTAATGGAAGAATAGTTAAACTTATCAATATAATTGTACTTATTATATATGTAAAATTTTAAATCGATTTGATATATTTATCATATTAATCTAAAATGATGTATAGATCAATATTTGTTAAATGGTTTAAAGTTCTTTAAATAAAACAAATAGTTAGAAATTTTAAATTTATGTTAAATTTGATATACATAATTTATATGAATAGAATATTAAATATGATAATTTGATCCATAAAAATATTAATCATATAAAAATATATTGATGGACTACTTCAATTTTATACTGGGCTATTTGGAGCGTGAATTTGGTAACTACTTCCACGTTGAAATCTAAACTTTTTTTATTCAAGTTAGTTTTGAACTTGGCAATTGTTATGAGATTAGGGCCTAAACTAGGCAATTGTTTTTAGTTTGGGGCTTGAATTTTTTTTCAATTCAATCCTTAAACTTGACAATTGTGCTAACATTGAGACATAAATTTAGGGTTTTCAAGGAAATATAACTATATAAATGATTTACTTAGACTAAAAAAAATTCAGACATTAATGTGGGAACACTTGCAAAATTCAAGGATTAATTTGGATAAATAAATCAAGCCCCAATATAGAAACAACTAGGTTTTTGTCCTATGCGTTGCACGAATAGTTTATATTTATCAACTTTAATATTTTATATTTGTTTATTAGAATTTTGTTATAAAAAATTTAACATTTCAATAATATCACAATTGAGAAAGTAAAAAATATATGTAAACATTTTTACACAAAAATATATTTGTGTAAAAAAAAAAAGAAGCAATAAAAGCAGACCGGAATGCAATCTACCAACGGTAATTAGTGCAAATTCAAGCCATAACTTTTGGGTTTTTTTCTTTCAGAATAGGATGGTGTTAGGATAAACTAGATTTTATAATTTTTAATAACTTATTTAATTAAAAATTGAATATAGAAATCAGTAATTAAATAAAATTTAATCACTGATTTGATTTTAAAAAATAGAAAAAATAATCATTTAAAAAAAAGATAAATTGTAATATAGGAATATAATAAATCTCACACCATTCGAATATCTCACATTTCAAAAACAATTATATGTCTTTCATAAAAAAATGGAATAATTATATAAGTCCTGTTGATTAAACCATTTTATTTCTCCATCTGTATTTAGATGCAAGCACTTAACCAAATGCTGCAAAAGGCAGCTTAAAAATGAACTTCGCTTTGGATTTTTCATGTGGGATTTAGAATTGATAACTCAAAACTTGACTTTTAAGCTACTCTTTATGGTTTACCAAACCAATCATCTCTCAATTCATACTTAAGATTTTGTTTGTAGAGTTTCTATCATTTTTTTTTATAGAACAAATGAAAAAAAAAGAGTGTTTTAAATGTCTTTTGGACATCAAATCCAAATTTAGTTGTGTTGTCAAGGACTTTCCTATCAAATGGATCACCTAATTTCCATAAAATTGTATTTGATTAAGGTATTAAATTAAAAGATGGTCACAATAGAAGGATATGGTTGGTTGTAAATGATTATTCTCTTAAAAATTAAAATCATAGTTAGGTCAGTGATAATAGTCTCACTTAGGGTCTCTTTAGATAGGCGTTTACCTTTAATGCGGTGCGGTGCGTTTAGTTGTTTTTTTCTCAAGTTATATTATCGTTATAATATCTAATTTCATCGCTACCCCTTTTTTACACTAGCTAAAGATAAACGCACTGTCCATCCAAAGAAGCCCTTAATTTATGCAAGTTATTTAGGGTCTTTTTTCAAATATTTCTCTTGTAAGATTACACTTATGTATCACTTGTACAATGCATCAAATTAATGAGAAAATGTATCTTTTAAGATAGTTGAAATGAAATTTAATTTCCAAGAAAAAGTAAAAATAATTTTATATAGATTAATAAAATATTGGTTTAATGGTAAGGTCTAGGCTATTAAAATTTTGTGATTTCATGTTTGAGTTCTATCATGCATAAATGTTATGTATAAGTTCTTAATCAATATTTTATTTTGATTTAAATCTCAAAATGTTTGAACCCAATTTGAATATGATTAAGGTTATCAGTCCAATCGTATTTTACAATGATTAATGTTAGAGATAACTGTTTGGATGCATATTATTTTTACTTTGCAATTGTTTTGTAATTTTAAAAAATAAAAAAAAATTAGATAATGTTTGGAAACTTAATTTTAAATTTAAATTTATAACTTTGAAATTTATGATTTTTGGATTTAAGATTTTTTGAGAATAAAAAAAATGAAATTGAAAGTTATGGTTTGAATTTCCCTTTGAATGAAACTTTGAATTTAATTTGTAAGATTGTTTTACTCAACATTCATAAATAAAATATGAAAATCTATGAAAACAATATGAATAGTGAACATGTCCAAATCCACATAAAATAATTGTTAAAAAATTATATAAATATATTACATGAATATTACACGAATACAATTCGAATTTAGAGTTAACTTGTATATATTATTATAAAGTATATATTTATCTATTTTTCCTCATTATAATTATGTAGAACTAAGGGGGAGGGGTGATAAACAAAATTTTATAATTTCTTAGTTTCAAAAAGAAATTTCAATTTTTAGATTTTAGCTATATAAAATTGATATTGATTTGCGAAATTAAAAATCAAAATTTTTATTTTGAACGAGGAAAACAAGATTTGCAAATAAAAACATTTCGCCTGATCCAAATTCTAATTATTTTATATTTATTTTTAATAATAATTTATTTTTTTTGAACAATTTCATTACAAATTCTCATCATATCTGCTCTTTTTGATACAATATCTAGAACTACTCATAGCCCCTCCCTAATCCATAAAGAGGAGGATAATGCGCTTTAGCGCACTCTAACCCACATTCTCTTGTATTAGCAACAATACTCACGCTAATTGAGATAAAACTCAATTAGCAACAATAAACTTATTTATATTTGCTTTTCTAAAAATGACGTATCTTTACTTTCCTAATAGTGGATGCAATGTAAAATTCAAATCTCGAAAATATGCGATTTAAAATTTAATATAATGTAAAAAAAGTTAAAATTTGATATCGTATAAATATTTTTTTAAGGAAATATTGTATGAATATCATTCTACGATATTTTAGAATAGTATGATTTTTACAACAATAAGTTTATTTAATGTAAAATTAAAACCATCGAAGAAAAACATCATGATAAATTGATTTCTCCTTTTTTTTAACTTTGTTTTTATACAAAGACATTTAATGAAAGGTGAATTTTCCATTTGTTTTTTCAATGTTTGCATATATGTATAACCCTAATAAGTAGATGAAGGACTGATATATGTATAGTTTAGTAAGGAGCCAATAGTTGATTGAGTCTTAACTCAATTGGCATGTACATTGTTGCCAACGTAGAAGGATATGAGTTCAAGTGCAGTGAAGTGTATTATCTTCCTTTTTATGGGTTGGGGAGGGGCTATGGGTAGTTCTAAACATTATGTCAAAAAGAGCAGATATGATTAGAATATATAATGAGATTGTTTAAAAAAAATAAAAAAAACTCTTGACCTAATGACAAAAACAATATATTGTAGGCATTAGAACTTAGATTCGATTCCAAGCAACTCTATTTTCCTCCCTCAATTGTAGTGAAAAAGAAAGTGAAGAACAAAAACATTTTAAGAAATATTTAGTTCTGGCTAACTTTTAATAGTTATATGTGTCACCAATATATGGTTGACACATCGGCACTATCAATTTTAATTTATGGCAAGTTTTTACACATTTTTGATATTTAAGTTGTTTTTATTTGAGATAATGTGACATTTGGTAGTTGTATTTTTGTAAAATATTTAATGCGTTACTTGTAATTTGAAAATGCCTAATCTGGTACCTAAACTATTAATATGTGTTTTATTATGGTATTTGTGCTTTTATAAAAATGTCCAATATGGTACTTAAACTAACAATATGTATTTTATTATGGTACTTAATTTTAACACGGTCAGTGAATTGCTAAACCAACCAATAAAAATTTGACATGAAATTTTTTTTCTTCAATTCATCAGGTCCACATGGATAATATAATATTATGCGAAAAACTAAATAAAACAAAAAATTAAATTAAAAACAAATAACTAAACATATTGTTAATAAAAAAAGAAGAAGAAAATACCAAACTTACTTAAGCAAAAATGTCATCTTCTCCATTTAAGTAAATGGTCATTTTCTCCAAAGAGTTCTATTTGAAATAATATTTTAATCGATTTTAAATAATATTTTTTATTATTCATCATGTAAATTTAAGTTAAGCATTTACTTCTTTTTATTAAGCATATATTTAGTTATTTGTTTTTAATTTAATTTAATTTTCACATAAGGTTATATTGAACTTGATGATTTGGAAAAAAAAATGTGTCGATTTTTTTATTGGTTGGTTTTGCAATTCATCAATGTCGTTAACATTAGGTACTATAATAAAAACACATATTGATAGTTCGGCATTCAACCTTTTATAATAAAATATAATTATCATAATAAAACACATATTAATAATTCAAGTATCACATTAGATAATTTAAAAATACAAATACCACATTAGATATTTTATGAAAAAAAAACTAAATGTTACATTATCCTTTTTTTGTTTTAATTAATGGAAAGTTATGAAAAGTTTATACACATTTTTGTATTTAAATTGTTTTTGCTTTAATTAAAGAAACGTTTGACAATTTTGTACATAATTTTAGTATTCAAATTATTTTTGACTAAACGTAATCTATAGTAACTTTGAAATTGAAAGTTAATAATTGTAATGTGGGAAGAATGATAAGTTTTGATTAAATTACAAATTAATTAATTATAGATTTACCAACCACTAAAAAACTAGGCAACAGTAAATGTGTAAATTTATTTTTCAAATTTTCAATATTCTCTTAATAAAATAAATTATTTATAAGATAATTGATAAGTATTACATTTAATATTAAAAACTGAACTTTCTGAATTATCTTTGTGGCTAAAGGGTTAGAACTCACTTCGATTCAAACTTTTAAAAAAGTAGTAGTAGATATTTATTTGAATACAAAGCGATGTAATGTATGGTTTGAATATGTTCCCACTATTTTGGATGGGTATCTATTTTTTTTTTTACTAATTTAACTATTTAAGCATTTGTATAGGTAAATGTTTTAGTATAGTCATTTGATTTGGCCACTTTCATCTTCACTATCAGAAATTGTTACTTGTCATATTTAGCAAATTTTGAAACAAAATAATTAGGCTTTGAATTGTACAAGTATACAAGCTCAACCTTGAAGACTAATCCATTCAAAACAACTTTCTTTAAAAATTGGATTGAATTGAATCGTATCAAGCAACAAAGTCTCTTGAAATATAGAGATTGGATTAGAATAGCATTGAAGAACATATCTCTAATAGTCCACTTTACATTAATTTTTATTAGTATAATGTATTTTGTTATATTATAGCTATTGTTTCATAATTATTGATTGTAATTGATCTCTATTATATTAACAAGTCTCGAGCTTTTATATATTTAAGAGACTTGCATAAATTTTGTAAGTGTGTACTGAAAAGCACTTAATTGTTGATTAAGAAACGTATAATGCGGTTGAATTGTAGTAATAAGTTAGTAGGGCAATACATACATTTAATATAATAATTATTTAATATTATAATAATTAAATATTTAAATTCGCGGGAATAAAAGTAAAAAAAAAAAAAGAATAATTGGGGGAGAGATGATGTTGGGAAAGTTGGAACCTCTTCATCATTCCATTGTTTAAATGAAGACTGAGAAAGATATTCCTAAGATTTCCGTCAGTTTTTGAGAAAAAGAGAGTGGATAAATGCCTCGCTCAATGTACAATCAAATCATTTCTCATTTCACACTGCCTCTTCATATTTTTATATTTTATGGGTAGGTAACTCCAAAGAAGAAGATACACATACTTTGGACATTTCCTGAAAAAACCAAAAAAAAGATATATCATATTTGGTCCTGTATGGTGGCAATGTGTTTTGATATTTTAATTAAATTTTAGATATCACAATAAAAAATATCATCATTATCCCAAATATAATTAAAAGATTGATAAAGTATGTGGAGGTTGGGTTGTAAATCCTAATATTAAAAGAAATAGTGTTAAAAATGAAATTGCGCGTGAAAACGCGAGAGAGTGGGAGAGACAAAAGCTTTGTTGATGATTGATGATTAACATTTAACAAAAGATTAAATAACTTTGTCTTGTTGCTTTTGATATGATGTTTCTGTTGAGACGAGACATGCCAACTGAAAACCTATACATAGTCTCTCCCCATTTATCATTAATCCCAATCCAATCTTTTCTTTTATCTTCTCTAATTATTATCTGCCTTTTTATATCAATAATTAGATATCAAAATACTTTTAATTATTACAATTAACTGATTGGCAACGCTACATGAGTCTCTTTTTTTTTTTTAATATTTTTTATTGGTGATCTAGCAACACCAAATTACAATATAATTACTGATTATATTAATTATGTTACACAATACTCATTTTAACTTATGCCGTAGAATGTTTGATTTTTAATTAAGTGCTTCTGGGTTCACATTTTATTTTTTCTCCTCTAAAAGATAAAAGTTTTACTTTTGTTATTTCTTTTTTCATAAAATAACACTATTTATAGGAATCAAACCTATGATCACGTGGTTAAAAACCACACACTCTACCGACTAAACTAAAACAATAATTTTATTATATAATAAATATAATAATTAATTATATTATAATTCGGTGTTGTTAATATGTCAGGTGGTATTCATAAAAAATAAATTTTTAAAAATTTCTATGTTGCCGTCAATCAGTCAGACGATATCGAAAAATACGGAAACAAACATCCCATTTAAATCATTGATGACTCATTTTAGTATTTAATTATTTTTTAAATATATTGAGGTAAAAAGGTCTTATTATCCTCCATATTTTTTTTACAGTCAAGGTAACAGTTTAATAGTTAAATAATATTTATAATTTAAAACTTTTTCTCAAGTATACTTTTTTTTTATTCGACAATCATATTGAGTAAAATTAAATTGGATTTTGAAATAGAAGATAAAATTTTCTCAGATTTATTTTTTTATATTTGGAAGATTTGAACTTGAAATCTAATGAAAAAGCTCGAAATATTTTTAAACATTAAAAATAAATTATAAATTTTAAGGAGGTAAAATAAAAATTTTATATTATAATTTTTTTTAAAAATGTATATAATAATTTTACCATTTTTAGAAAATTCAAATCTCTACCATCTTTTGATGGTGCCCCTACCATAACTTTGCTTAATAGATGTTAAAATCCTTATCACTCGACTTAAGGAATACATGTGTTTATATATTTATAATTAATATTTTAAATATGAGGCTAACAATTTTTGAACTTGATAGTAAAAATATTAAAAAAGTATGAAGTATAAATGACAAAAATCTCCTCCTATCTGAAAAAGAAAATTTAAAGATGGGATGGGAGCAAAATGTAAAAAAAGATGTGATGCATGAAGCCTAACAATGTCCGGATGATCTTTTGCTGTTATATTCCATTGTTATTACTATTCTTAGTATGATCCCTTTTACAATTAATTAGGCTGAAATTCCTATTTTGCTGGCAAAAAGATTTTTTTTGGGCAAAATAAAATTAAAAAGAGAGAAGATAAATGATGTGCTAAATCAATCTTTTAAGGTTGATCTGTCTGAAAGAATAAATAAATGAAAAATAGATTAAAAGGAAGATTGTGTTTGAAAACATGTAATAATTTTTTTTTTCTTTTTCCTTCATTTATTTTCCCTTTTATTTACTATTTAATTTGACAACTCACAAGTTACACATGATTCACGTCATGTTTTGAATCATTATATATATATATATATAAACATTTTCTTAAATAAAGAGTGGATTTTATCTTTAACATGTTGCAAAAATAATGGACAAGATAAAAAGTTTTAAATGAAAGGATAAGTGAATGAAAAGAGCTTGGTGTAGTTGACAGATGTTGAGCAAGGGACTAGTACCTGTCTGAATTAAAGTTTGAGATCCCATTTTCCTTTTTAATTATATTACCAACAAATCAACAATTTTTTAATTTTTTATTTTGAATTTTCATGTAAACGTTTCTTGCTTTTCTGGGTTAATATCACTTCAAGTTTTAATTTGGTATTTGGTTTCGTATCTAAATTTTACTTCAAATTTCAGTTTAGCAGGTTGACACATGTGTTTGTTTTTTAAAAAAAACATAAATACTAATCTGTATAGAAAAAACCTTAAATATTAAATTAAATAGGAAGTTAAATTCAGGTACTTAATTAAAAAAATGTTAAAATAAAATTAAAAAAAATCTAATTACATTAAGTGAACATTAAAACTAAATTCAAATATCATATAATATATTAACGTCAGATTTGGTGGAATGAATAAAAGAGGAAATGACATACAAATTGAAAACTCCCTAAAATACGTTTAGAGAGGCAACAATTGATTGAACATATATATATATAAGCATATTCTTGTTTGTCAACAAAGTTAAAAATTAAAAAAAAGAAAAAAGATAGGAGTCAAAGGAATGAGGGGACCAGAAATGGGCAAGGCAAAGGCATCAACTGCACCCACAATAAAAAAGCCTTTTGTGGTGGCGTATATGAGAACATGTCCATGCAATATGCATGGCATTTTTGGGTAAAAGCTTAGATGCTACTCTTGTATGTTTTAGTTATTCCACCCCCATCCCCCCTTTTTTTTTATTTTGAAATAAAACATTTTAATCTCCAAACTTATTCATACGAGGAACTGTGTTGTTCTAGTATTCCCACTAAAGGACATCATCACCCATGTCAATAATAATCAATTCAGGCTCCAACTTAAAATTTATTCGTCTAATGTAAAAGATGGTTGTTGTTTTAAATAAAGATGTAGGTGACATCATTAATCAACCATGTATATATATAGTCCTGCTACATTACATTATTGTTAACTTGTTTTTCAATGTTTTACATTGATATTTCGTTGAAATGATAAATCGGGATGGTGGATCCTCAAATTATTGGACTTGTTTTTAGAAACCTTTCCCAGAATGGTAGTTCGTGATAGCTACTCAATAAATTAAAAATATATATAACAAAACAAAAACAACCTGGACAAATGTATGGACCACCATTTCATCCCTTTTAAGACGAAAGAAAAGACATGTTTATATTAACCATACAATGCATCAAGACTCAAGTAAATGCATAGTCTCAATGTCTACAAAATAATTTGCCATACATATTCACTGTTATTCTGTAAACGTGTTTATAGTTCGACCTGACCAATAGTCTTTTCCTGAAAAAGTATATTTTTGTAATTACTTTATATTTATATAAGAGAATGAATGAATTTCGTATTAAACAATTTGAAAATATTTAACAAATTTCAGATCTTTAAATTGGTGTAAAAAATGATGGGTCGTAATATAAATGATTTGATATTCACCGATTGATAAAAAGGGTAGCTGAAAAATAGTTGGGTTTATAACAATCTTTTGACACAGTTGCTAAAAGAGCTGGTAGATAAAACTAAAAATCATACAGCCTAGGAACTTGTTTTTTTTTTTTGGCGAACCCTAAGAAAATTGAATACAATATCTTTAATTATATCACATTGATCGTAATTATAATAATCACTTTAAAAGAAATATCACAACTGTTAAAATATAGAAACAGTTCTGTCTTAACAGTGCAAAACAATAATTTTAGAACACGCAATGCAAGATGAGAAATCAGATATTAAGTGAAAAATAGGGGGGAAAAAGAAACATGTCGGTACAAAAGCAATTGACCGGCATCCAATGATGTCAGGTTCACACCTGGCCTTGCGCCCTACCTAAGACGCTGTTTCTCTATACAACTTTAGGAGACGCAAAGATTGAAGTCCCAAGGGATTGATTGAAGTCAAACAAAAACACAGGCAAACAAATCTGTTATGTATTTCATGAAATAATGTGTGTTTTTTTTAATATAAATGTCAAAAAAGGTGGTTCTATTAACATGTGAACCGTTGTGAATTATTGTTTAAAAAAAAACATTGTGAGCAATTCAACTCAAAACTAAATTTATCTATTTTATTTACACTCATACGACTTAAGTTGTATGCCAAACAATTGCCCATTCCAACTATATATTTGAAAAAAGAAACGACCAAAGTGGGAGCATCATGCAACAAATGACTCATAAAGTTAAGTCCATAATAAAGAATTAAGTTTAGAAATAATTAAGAAAGAATCATTCTTTAAAACAAACATAAGGATATCTTTCATTATGTGCAAATAGGATTTCCTAAAGAATATCATGGGCCCTGCCCAATAGGAGTCATGGGCATCGTCCATAGCCCTTGCCGTGCCACTACAAGCAATGCCGTAAGCATCCCACACCACAGTGCCCAATCCAACTTCCCTTGTTGATGCATCAAAGGCAGCATCAATTTTAACCTTCACTGTGGCATCAAGAGGGGCCGCCAATATTTGATCCTTGGCTCTTTCGCATCATAGGCCTATACACTCGAAAGTCATGGTGCAGTCCGTGCGCATAGTCCAAGGCTATGTAAGGAGAGGTCCGCCACCCCTCAACAATCTCATTATTCTGCACTATTCAAAGGTATCACGTTAAGACTAGCAAACTTATAAAAGCTTCTTTGTCAAGCAACCTCCTCATAGACTTGAGGCAATCAATATTACTAGTCACATCAACAGGCAATAAAGCATCGTTAATACGACTAAGGGTGGATTTGGATGATAATTGGGTGCAGTGTGATGTATTTAGTCTATTTTTTGTCTCACGCTATAATATTTGTCACTGTTATTTTTATGCTAACTGCAGATAAACGTACTGTCCATCTAAACCCACCTTAAAATAAAGGTTTTATGAAAAACCTGACAATCTCGAATGGCATGAAAAGTTGTCTTTAAATAGACGCAAAGTTAGGTGGTCGGGCAATCCCCCTAAATCTTATGAAATTTCTTTTAAGCCTCTTTAGGTTTAAAAAATATTATTTTGATATTATAATTAGTGTTAAAAAATGTCAAAATTGTGTTTGGCCCCAAAGTATATAAAAGATTTTTTTAAAAAAATTTAAATTTTTTTATAAAATTTATAATTTTTATGATAAAAATATCTCGGCTCCCCTCTTCTTATCAACAATTCTTACTTTGCCACTTTTATCCGAAGGTGCTCCACGTCTTTGACACTTAAAATCAATCTGGGTTGTTGTAAGAAGTATCACTCGACCTAAGCATTATAACCGGAAAAGACAGAAATTGTTGAACATCACCGTTGGCAAATGCCTTAATAAGAAAGATGAATCGATTTTTGTGGGATTGTTCTGTGGTGGCCCGAGGCCTTGTTTATTTGTTTTTCGGTTGCCTTGGACCGTTGTCGCTGGGCCCTTATGAATGAAGAGTAAAATTTGAATGTCTTGGCATAGAATTAGTTTTAGAAGATTTCAAAATTTTCTTTCGTCTTGAATTATTATTAATTTTTTGTAATGTTATAAGCTTGTAATAAATTGGAGGAGGGATATAATAAGCAGACATTAAATCTTAAAAAATCAGCACTAAACTTTAACCATTTGTTTCACTATATTTGATTTAATCTTTTTCAACATTACTTTGCGCCTGTGAGCTTCACCTCTAAAATTTAAGCTTTCTGGTTAAGCACTCCAGTTTGTAGAATTAGAGGGTTTCTTTTTAGATTGTGTTTTGGATGAAAAATTTTGATAATTTTAAAATATTCATTAATTCAATTCAAAATGTTTACATTTGTAATTGTTTTGTTTGGATAATAAATTATTTAAAAAATTTTAATTTATTGGAATATTACGAATTAAAAATAATAATTAATATGGATATCATTATATTAGTAAAAATTATAAATTATTTTAATAAAATAAAGTTTTAAAAATGATATATTATAATTAAATAAAAATTATTTTTGAAGTTTAAATTTTTTTTATTTTATAGTGGAACCATTTGTATTAAAAAAATAAAATTACAAGAACTTTTGAAAAACCACTTCTTTTAAGTGAGATTTAAAAAAAAATTAAGCTATTGAAATTATTTACAAATTTTAAAATTCTTCAATATATTTTCTTAAATAAATAAAGGATTTTGAAAAACTTAATCCAAATAAAATTCCTCTCGCATTTGATGGAATTAATATTATATTATTAAAAATACAAGATGGTACTGATGAAGAAGAGTAGCTGTCAGAAGGGTACAACTTGGGCTCAATTTCTCCCTTATGCTAAGCTATTAAGCTAAAGGTTGGCGTAGGCACACCCCCAAAATTAGATTGAGCCCAATTCCTCTTAATTAAAAATTATTGTTCATACTTAAGTAGGGAATAGGACTGCCAACAAATTAAGTCCGAGTACTTATCAAATTAAGTGTAAATATTTTTACCCTTTCCCTAACTGCAAACATCAAAAATTTAAAAAATACATATACTGTTTGGTCAAAACAAAAATGATGATTAAGCTGTCAATCAGGAAAATTGAAAAAGGCTGGTAGTGGTGCCATCATTGCTATGTTGCTCTTGGATTAATTGAAACAGACATTAAGGTCTTCGCATTTGGTTTGGGAGCTTTGTTGTTTATTTGCATTATAATTAAATTGAAAGGTATTTTGAATTCACGACTCTTGTTCAATATCCAATGTTAGAAGTAAGAAACTGGATTTGTGTTTAGTGAAACGAGCATCCATCCCCAATAAGAACGAAGACTCTTGTTCATACCAAATTTAGTTGCATGGGAAAAGTGGAGGTTGGCGGAAAATATAGTAATACCACACAACTTCCAATAACCTTTCTCTTGAATTAAGCCTAAACCACCAATTACGAGGGAGCAAAGGAGGTGTTTGGACATGCCTAAAAGTTTTCAATCAATTTATACCCAAATATAATTTATAAAATCCAAATGAATAATTTCTGCCCCTCGTCCCTTCCCCGACGACGGCACCCACTACCAGAGGCGGAAGCTATATGGCCACACCTATTCGACTTCCACCAAGCTACTAGCCACCACCATCTCCATCTTTCTCTTATGTGGTGCCGTTTGACGCACCTGATTCAATAATCTAAGATTTTTTTACACCAATATTATAAAATAAAAAATTAAATTCGAAAATGATGCCCAATTGTATATAAAAATAGGACATTTGAGGGGTGGAAGGTGGTTATAGGCGGATCACCTTATTTTTTTCTGCCAGAAAACAATTTTATGTAAAAAATAATATTTTAATGGGTCACGCCATTATGATTAGCAGCACTTAAAATATACAGGTTTATACTAAACCTGGTCATAAAATATGGATATAGGTTAGCAAGGGGTGGTACTAGGCAGGTAGGCGGCACCAATCATGTCTCTCTGACAAGCAGCATTAGTGCCAGGCTTTAGTCTCATCCGTCAGTGCAGTCCGTTAGCATTATCTAGTCCCATCCTCAAGCCACGGGAAGAAAGAGAAGAAAGAGGGAGACGGATTTGGGTAGGGGTGTTCAGTCAGTTAACCGACCCGAAATAATATTAACCGAATTAACCGACCTTTTAAAATTTTTAACCATTAAGCGAACCGAAATTTTTTCAAAAAAATTAACCGAACCGAAATTTTTTCTGTTAATTTGGTCGGTTAACCGAATTAACCGAAAATTATATGTTTTTTATTTTTGGTTAAAAGTTAACAGAATTAACCGAATTGAATCAATACATAATTAAAAACATTACATAAGTCTTTGAATCACTACATAATTAAAAACATTACATAAGTCTTGAAATTAACACATAATTGAAATGTAAGTCTTTAATATTCTCCATTTGTATCCATTTCTTCTCTCCAAAATATCTCCATTTGCATTAAACATACAAAAAAAAACATGTGCAAAAATTTAGCATATAATAGAAATATACACATTTAAAAAAATCAAATAATATAAACAAACGAATAGATTATAAGTTAACAAGAATAAGATAGTAAGCATACCCTTCAACTCACGAAAGCTCATGAATTTAGGGTAGGCTCTGATGCATTCCAAGAAAAGTTTAAACATTGAATCAATTAAATAAGTAGGAGTGATATGGTAAAAAAAATTGAAACTATTAAAATAAAACAATAAATATACCATTTTCAATCTTGTCAAGCTCTTGGATTTGTTCTTCAATCTTTTTTATATCTTCTTGTGATGATGATTTTTGAATCCAATCTTGAGTACACACAAGGGATTGTACAATTTTAGGAGTTAAAGAACTCCTATATTGATCAAGCACACATCCCCTGATGCTAAATGCAGACTCCAAAACAATCGTAGAAACCGGTATAGCTAACACATCTTTGGCCATTTTTTGAAAAAGTAGGAAATCCAAGGCTATTCACTTTCCACTACAATAAAATATTAAAATCTTTAACAAATTCCTCATTAGCCTCAGCTAGATATTTATCCAACTCAGATGTTTTATCCTCACCACAAATTTCCAACTCACGCTTTTTATACAAACCTTGCATTCGCCTTTTCATTTTTTGTTGTGATTCACCGAGAGAAACATGTGTTGGCACACTCGATTGGCTACAAGTACTAGAGGCATATACTCATCAAACAATTCATACAAAGATTCCTTCAATTTTTGCATCATTTCACAAGCTTTTTCAGAACTAGACATTTCACTAAGTGCAAATTCAAGATACTTTAGTTTTTGTCTAGGATCTAAAACACAAGCAACAAACATAAGCAAATTCATCTTATCAATATCACCCCAATACTTAATACTTCTCTTTCATTTTGATGGCCATAACATTGAAATCAACATTACTATTTAACTGAGCATCTCGTAAAAGAATATCAATTTCAAAAAGCTCATCAAAAAAATTATTGGATGTGACATATGAAGTGCCAGATATACGTAAAGTGACTTCATAAAAGTGTTCCAAGAAATCCCCCAAGTTTCTAACATTATCCCAATCATCCACACTAGGCCAACCCTCTCCCATTTCAAGTTCAACCCTAAAGTTTGTATCTTGCTCCTCAAATCTCTCTCAAAGTTCTGAGCAGTGTCTAACATTAAGTAGGTCGAGTTCCACCTAGTACAAACATCAAGACACAACATCTTCTTGCACTCTATCTTTTCCACCATAACACACTCCTTAAACTTTTGTAATCTAGCTGGAGATTGTCTCACATCTCTAATAGCCCCTCTAACACGTTCAACAGATTTATTCATTTCCTTTAAGCCTTCAACAACAATCAAATTCACTATGTGTGCCATGCATCTCATATGAAGATATTTACCATTTTGAACTAAACCCCCTCGAGGGTAAATTTCTTTCTTAAATAACTAATAGCAATATCATTTGAACTTGCATTATCAACAATAATAGTAAACAACTTATCAGTCCCCCAATTCAACAAGCATTTCTCAATCACCATCCCAATGGACTCACCTTTATGACTAGAAATTGGACAAAAGTTTAAAATCTTTTTATTCAATTTCCAATCGTTATCAATATAGTGAGCAGTGATACACAAATAATTAACTCTTTGCAAAGAAGTCCATGTGCCAGTAGTTAAGCAAACTCCAGAACAAGAACTTCTCAAAAGTTGTTTTATCTTGACCCTTTCATCTAAATACAATTGATAAACATCCCTAGCCATAGTAGTTCGTGAATGAATATGAAACCTAGGACATGCCACATACATAAATTTCTTAAAGCCTTCACTTTCAACAAACTTGAAAGGTAATTCACCAATCACAATCATTTGTGCTAATCCTTCCTACATGCTTCTTGATCAAATCTCCAAGTTGAAAGATGCCCTTCCCCACCTTCAACTCCCTTTCTAGGTAAAGCTAATTGTCCTTAACTAGTGTCAACAACATTGCTAGGATTTTTCTTACATGAACCAATATGATATTTCAATGACCCTGCACCATTTTTCTCATATCACAACAAAATTCCTTTTGACAATAATTACATTTAGCCTTACTTGCACCCTCACTATTAATAATCTTAGTGAAGTGAGACCAAACTTTTGACTTTTGAGGAGTGGATTTTCTTTTCCCAGTAGTCCCCTTTGCTTGGCTTGAAGCTCCAGCTCTCGAATTTTTAGAATCTATCGAAGTAGGAGGTGTAATACTACCCTCAATAGATGTTGGTTCAGTGGACATTCTGCAAGAAAAAAATTATATAATAAATTAAAATACATTTATAATATTAAACATATTTTGATGTTGAGTTTTAGAGAAATAAATTTTGATTTTATCCATGTCTAATAACTTCTTGCAGACAAGAAACCAATTTGTTAAAAAAATAGTTAATAGGATAATGCAGGCACAGATATTAACAGCCCACATAATTTTTTTATGTACAAATCTCAATGAATCAATTAATCTTAAAATAAATAAATTATAGCAATAAAAATAATCAAATAAATTACAGTTAATAGGATAATTTACCCTTTGCCAACAAATAAAAATAAGCAAAAATTACAGTAATAAATCAATGAATCTTAAATTAAATAAATTTAATTAGAAGTTTGTAAATAAGGAAACAGTACCCATAATTTTTCCATGAACTTTGACTATAAGTATTAAATAATGAAACCGTTTTGATTATGTGTTATATATAATAAGATTTGTGGTAATACTCATGATTCTTAAATTGGGAACAAAATTTATTATTTTATATATATATATATGATACTTGAATTCAAAAATTTGATTAACGAATATCGAATTTCTTATTAAATGAAATACATTTGAATTTTCGAGTTTATAAACAGAAGATATGAGTGCTATAAATAATGACAAACCGAAATAATGTAGCCCTAAGGGCTGAAAGAGGTTTTTGTCAACAAGCTTTCATTTCCGCCATGACAGCATGGGATAAATCCAATGGATTAATATTTTAGTAATGCATATTTATAATTATAAATACAATAATAAAAATTTATTTTTTAGGTTTATACTTAATAAATTGTATATTGAATATTGATATTTGATTTTAAATTTTAAATACAAATATGATTAAATATCATTATAAAAATATTAAATAAAATCATAAAATACCTCAAAATCAAGAAAACAAAGAGTTTTCTTACCTAGAGTTGAGTACAGGTAACAGAGTTGCTTGACTGCTTCGACGACAACACCAGTCACTAGCGGCCAGCCGTAGCTCCAGCCTCCAACTATGACACTTTTGAAGGTTTTCAAGGTTTTACCGTTTTTGGAGATTTTGAAAGTTTTGAGAGATTTCAAATTTTCAATTAGGGATTTGAAACTTGAAAGGTTAGGGTTTTTTCTTTTCTGTCAACAGTATGAGTAGTAGTGAGTGTCTATGTTTTAGTTTTACTAGCTTTTACTTTTAGATTTTTATTTTTATTTATTATTATTTGTAATTTTTATTACGGGGTTGGGTACTTGGGTTTAAATATATTAGATTGGGTTTTATGTTGGATTGGGTTTAGGTAACTAGTAAGTTATTTATATATTATAATTTTATTTGTTATTTTTTTGGTTAACCGAAAAAATTCTGTTAACCGACCAGTTTCGAACTGAATTAACCGTTAACCAAAAATTTAAAAAATTATTAACCGACCCCGACCGAAAAAATTTGGTTAACCAACCGATTAATCGAATTCGGTCGATTAACCGAATTTTTTCGGTTTTACTCGAATTTTGCACACCCCTAGATTTGGGGGACCTTATAACCATGGTCCCCCTTGTAGAGAAGAAGAGTAACGGTAAAAAAAGAAAAAGAAAACAACAGTGGTGGAGAAGAAGAGAAGGAAAAGAAAAAAAAAGAGAAGGATAATGTATTTTTGTTTTTATTTTTTAAATAGAAAGGATTATAATGAGGAATTGTTATAAATTATTTTGTTAGTATTGTTTATTTTTTATTGTGATTTTATGTTGTTTTTAACTTATTTTAAAGTTATTTTGTTAGTAACTATTATAAATTGTTTGTTTATTTTAATGTTTATTGTGATTTATTATGAATGTTGTCAAACCATTTTTTTATTTTGAAAAAAAAAGGAGGATCGACTTTAAAACGAAATATGGAGTTGGCACCAGTCCTTTTTGTTTAGGTGTGATCGGATCACCTAATAAAACATTTTGATTTATTCAAATACTGATTTTGGCCTATGAAAATCAAGAAAACGGGTTCGGGAATTAGTTACGTACGAGGAAGGATCAGCACCCTCGCAACGCCCAAAATTGGTACCTAATTGATTAATTTATGTCCTAATGTCGAAAATTTGAATAGATTTTAAAATGCAATCTTCTTTAAAAATATTTGAATATACTCGAATTGGATGTTAAGATTCTCTTGCTTCAAAGGAATAAAATATCACATCCAGTACATTAGGATACGATAGTTTAAATCCTCGAGTCCAAGATCATCTCATGATTCCCAAAACTCATGCATTGAAAATTTCAAAAAAATGTTCGATTATTTGGCCAAACGAAAAAACCGAAACCCAGCACGTTAGGGCACGATTTCTTGAATTTCCAAACACGGAACATTGCCTTATTTTGAAAGCTTTTACTTAGCGATTATAAAAACGGACTTGAAATTCAGTTTGTTTGAAGTAAAATGAAATGACCAATTTTGGACCAATAAGTTGAAAATTTCAATTATAACGCGACATTCGTGAATGAAAGGCGAAATCATAAGCATGGAACAATATACATGAATAAAATACTCTACAAATGAATGAAAATAGTATAAACATAAAAAAAGAACAAATTAAGATACACACAATAGTAATGGGCTCACATCTTATTTTGAATAAAAACTTACATTAATAATCAAAAATAACAAAAACTAAAAATAAGGCTAACTAAAAATAGATTAGAATAAAATAAAACAAGTTTTCAAGCATAGAAGATCAAAATTAAAATAATAATACAAAAGACTAATAAACAAAATGAAACAATAATATATAAAACTATATGAAAACAAAAAACAACACATAATATACAAAACAATATGAAAACTGGGAGTCAATGTGATATAAAACAATTTAAAAACTATTAAATATATGAAAATTTACGAATGAACAACACATGTTAGGGTTTGAAATAGTTTACATGTATAAAAATAATGAAACTATTAATTTATGAATGATTATTAAAATAGATATTATGTAAGAAGAAATTTGAAATAAATAATATACAAAATAATTTAAAATAAAACATATTGATTTAAAAATGATGATATATATGAAATGAAAACTTAATGTATATACAAAGATGCTAATATATGAAAGTGTTTAAAATAAATAAAATATACAATTTAAAATAAGGTCCTTAAAAGAAACAAACTATATACATAAATAGATTTAAAAGAAAATATTTACATAAAATAATATAAAATCAATAATATATACAAAAAAATAATATACAACATAATAATGTGTAAAATCATTTAATATATAACGTGTAAGACAATCTAATAAGTAACAAAACCATTTAAAAATAAATAATACATAAACAATAAATAATGTAAAGAAATAAAGCTAAAAGATTAAGGATTAAATTGCAATCAGAATAAAATGTGGGGTGCGGTGCAAATTATAAAAACACAAAAAAAGAAAAAATTTTGATAAATTATGAATCAAGATCAAAATAGACACGTGTGTAAAGGAGAAGGACTAACAAGGAAAATATCCCAAGCCCTCCAAACATAGCGTTTTAGTGCGGATCCAACTGAAACAAAGGCAAAATCCCTGAGGTAAAAAAAATCAAAAAAGAAAAGAGAAATCAGACCTCATTGAAAAACGCCTTAAAAGCGGAAGGACTGAAGGCACAAATAGACCCTCAGTCCAAAACACGCGGATTCTAGGCAGGTTTTGGGTCAAATCTCAGGCATGGGTCACTAAACGATGTCGTTTTGGAGTTATTGAACTTAACCCCAAATGACGTCGTTCCAATAGTTTATAAAACGAAAAAAAATTAAAAAAGGTCATTTTTCATGTGTTCAGGAAAAAAAAAAGAAAAACGGAGGGGGTTCTCTCTGGGGTTTTCTTCTCCGGTGATTGGACCACCTTTGGTCTGTCGTCGGCGATCACTACCTACGGTGATCGGAGGCATGAAATCGGCCTCCTTTCAACCCGTTTTTCTTCCCCGACCCCAAATCCGCAATCACGACACACAGTAGCCTCACAACCTTCGAAAAAAATGAGAAAATGATTCGGTTTCCCTCTGATCGCTTTAAAAAAAGGTAAACATCAATAATATTTTTTTATAGATATACATGCATAATATATTTGGGTGCGTATGGATTTGAAAAAAACATGAAAATATACCTTTGATTGAAACTGTTTTTTTATACTCAAGCTCTCGTATTGATTTGTATGCGTCCCATTTACACAGATTACATTCGGCCTCTTTATAGCCGATTTTTGGAATAAAATAGAATAATAGTAAAAACCCTTATTTTTGCTGGCTATTCTAGTACTGCTTTTGTTGTTTCTTCTCGTAGGTTCTATGGCCGTACGGAGAGGCTGCGGATGTGGCAAGGCGGTTCATGGGAGCTGCAGCACGGGCTTCCAGAAACTTCAACCTGCTTGGGCCCCATAAGCCTATTCTGGAGTCGAGTAGAGACCATTGCGGCGCGGGGAAGCTTTAGAAACCCTTAGGGTTTCTGAAAGAATTTACTTGTTGGGCCTTCTGGGCTAATTTCTTTTTTGGGCCATTGGGTTTGAGTTTATTAAGTTTAATGTTTGGGCTTTTATTTCGAGATTTGTATTTAGGGTTAAATTGGGCCTTAATGAAGTGGGTTTTAGAATCTGGGTTCCGATTTTGGGTTTGTATTTATGGACTATAAACAATCTTAATTTTTATTTCTGGTTTATAATTTACATTTTGGTTTTTTTTATTTATAAGTTTAAAGGCCCGGGCGAAATGGGCCTTCTACAAATGTAATTATTTTTTTTGTTTTTGTTTTATTTGACAATTTTTTTTATCTATTGAGATGTTGATTAATTTAGAAGTTTGAGGCTTTTATGACTGAAGGCCAATTTTGAGCATTTATCGAGTACTATCACAAAACGAGATGTGATGTACGCCATTCGAGCATACATTATGCACATCATAGGGGGTGTACTCATGCCGTATGCAAACAACAATAAGGTTCAGTTGATGTACTTGCCCTTATTATCTGATTTTCATAACATTTGTTTCTATAGTTGGGGTTGACAATGTTAGCTATGTTGTATTGTGAACTTAGTCGAATAACAAATCCTTCTGTCGTGGACATAGGCGGATGCCTCATATTGCTACAGTCTTGGGCACTTTATTGGATGTCATTCTTGGCATTGGTTAGTCACCAAATATATGTATTTCCACTCATAAATAGGTGATAAAATTTTACCCATTATAGCAATTACTTGACATTTTTGCATAATGATATTATTCTAACAAGTTTCTTTTTGGTAGATGAAGTACTAATCTGGGTATCGGTAAGTCATACGTGGTTTTGATATACCGTCTAATGATTGAGAATCATGCCAGAGAGAGGGTAAATTATTTCAATATTCGTGATATTTTATTACTTTATCTTACTCAGCCCGCATTAATATAACAATGTTATTAATTGTACAGTTAATCTTGATGCCCTATTTTCTCTCAAAAATTGCAGTTGTTATTCCCTCGTTTGCCCACATCCACTCAGATCTATGGTTGCATTAACGCACCCATTATAAATTTCCAAACAGTGGAGTGGTATCATAGGGATCGAGTACTCTGGTAATTCGATTGCATACGGTATATTCTGCCCCACCAGTACAATAGTGTGGAACAATAGGATAGGGCGGATACCTTAGATGGATTATTGTTTCGATCTGCAACCCTTGTTAAAGTACATACAGTGGTACTTTGAGATGGGGAAACCGTATTTATTTGGTGGGAAGTCAGTGATAGTCCCATGGTACATGATACAGTTTAGGCAACTGTCCTATCCCCTTCTACATCCGTCTCTTGCACCTGAGCCAGAGCCATCACCCAAGCCCGAGCTAGAGCCACATTCTGAGGATAGTTATCCCTAGAATTGGGGGTTGATGACTATTTCCCGGGCTCGTCAGGACACAAATATCATTCATAGTTTGATATCTTCAGTCTACTACCACAACAATATTCCACTCCTCCTAGCCCATTACCACCGCAATACTCTACTCCTCCTAGCCCATTACCACTGCAATACTCCACTCCTCCCGGCCTAAGTTCATTGATGACGTTTGGGGTATATGATTTTTCTTCTATGTTTAGCACACCCTCAAGTTCAGGTGAAGAGAACGTTGATCGCTGCGATCACCTGCAATGTAAACGCTGACCAACATAAAAATATATCCCTAGAACCACACTATCAAACCATCAATTTTAATGGTTTATGCAGTTTAGATAGTTAAGTTTTGTATTTATTTAATTATATTAAAATATAAATGCAAAAATACGGACTTTGTAATTTTAAATGGCGTGTTGGAACAAACTTGGAACAAAATTTGTTATAAATTAGATACATTAGAGTACATTAGCTCAATTTCTACCTGATCATGATGATTGTCCAATATGGTAGGTTCACTGTGGGCATTTACTCCGATTATACCCAACTAATCTACATATGCCATAAAGTTTCCCGTAGATTTTCTCCCTAATGTCCATTTCATTATGGATTCTGGTTGATTGCGGACAACCTTTCAGATTCCTACGCAACCTCTTGTCTGGGACAAGCTCAAAAGTAGTCGGAGGCACCTCTCATTTAGACATGTCAGGTAGGACGGGGAACTCGTTCTCCCAAAAATGCAACGCGCTCGAGAGTGTACACTTTATCGATAAACTATTCAATATTGAGTGACGTGCGCACATAGGCTGCCACGACGTGCACACAGGGATAATGAAATGTTTGAAACCTCTTGCAATCACATTGTTTGTTTCAGAGATCAACTCTGTATGACCTAAGTGGTATACCGAGTCGACGACCAATGGTCTCCATAACTCAAAACGTTTTAAGATGTCGTAAATATATTTTTACATTCATCGATCTCGCCCTCTGATGGTTTGCAACCATTGCATCCCTAAAATCTTTGATAAACATGTGTCTCACCTCCATCTGGTTGACTTGTTGTTATCACATTCTTGGCATCAAGGTAGTCAGCCTGTAGAATGTAGCTGAGAGCACAGATGAAATAGAAAGATGTCGTGTTTTCCTCAACACGGAGTTAACCCCCTCTACCATGTTAGTGAGCATATGACCATATTGAAACCCCTAGTCGAAACTTTGAGCCTATTGCCACGATTCAATGGTACCCAACCACTATCGGAAAGGTCTGTTCATTTTACCTTTTATGTCACTCTCAAGTCGAGTCATCCTTTGTTGGAAAAAGTGTGGCTCTAGCTCATATGCTGTAGATGTATTAAGAAAAGATAAGTTACAGTCTCGAATTAAAATATTAAAACATATATTGCAAAGAAAAGGTCATCTTCTATCCATTTTCATAACTTGTCTCCGTCAGTTTGCATTCTTATACTCTTGGTGGAAGTTTGTCGCGATGTGTTGAATGCAGTAAATAGATCTCCATGGTATATCGAAACACCTAATGGCGGTAATTTTTCCCTTCCCTCTATCGGAGATGATGCAGATATTATTGTCACTAACAACATACCTCCACAGGTTCATAAAGAAAAATTCTCATGATTCCATGTTCTCCTTATCCACAATGGTAAATGCAATCGAGAGTACATTCTTATTCTCGTTTTGAGCAACCGTAATAAATAAGATCTATGTATATTTACCGTATAGTTAGGTCCCATTTACCTATACATATGGCTTGCAATGGGGAAATACGTGCACGCATGAATCAAACGTTCAGAACATCCGTTAGAAAATTCATTTTTCTCGGTTGTAGTTGGTCATCTAGGTTGTAATAAAGTCGTGTTTGTAACTTAACGACAGTCCCCGATATGTACTATCGCATAGCGACTATCCACCACTGTAGCTTATTGTACGACGTATCGAAATCTCCTTACAATTGTTCCATTGTCATCTGCTTAGCTATCCATGCTTTTCGATATGATACTCGATACTAGAATCGTGATTGTATTTCAGCAATCAATATCGACTCTTTAATGGTTAGCATGTCTTTCACCATTGGTATGATGCATGTACGAATAGTTTTGAAATCAAGCTTTTGGTGGACTTCTATCATAATTGTTGAAGTGCATGTGTGAGGCCTAACAAATTTTCGTATCTCCCACATCTACGAATTTTGGATAAATACGGCTCATACTTGCCAATTGTAGCCTTCCATCGACCTCCAACACTACTTAATGTATAATGTCGGTTTAGACATGGCTATTTTGTTGTCCACTGACACATTCATGCTATACAGTTTAATGGAAAATAAGCACACTTTCTTGCTTTCGAATTTCTGACCCATAATCAACTCCTCAAGATCAAAATCTACGGCTAGCCGGTGAGCAAGTAGTTTATTAGGGTACTTTGGGAACTCGATTGTATGCGTCGCATCGGGGTCTATGAACGACATGTATGCCCCAAGATTATTATGTATCATAATATATTGAATCTGGTTCTCAATCGAAGATGCGTTAACATTTCCATCATCACTCATGCCTTTATTGTCAATATCATTCGGGACCTCATCCACATCGGGATCACTATCACTATCGACCTCGTAACCAAAAGGATCACTATTATCGTATCCATCACGAACCGCATCAGTCTCTGGTGCAACATTAATATCGATATCGACCTTGCGTATAGTCGATTGACTATTAACGTACGATATCGGAACCACCATATCCAACTCTTGAGCTCTATGTTCTTCACCTAATGGAGTGAGATTTTCAATTGGCTCCACATCAGTTAACTCAGCAAATAACTAAATTAGTGCATTTTGGTCGCTTCGATTCCCACAATAAAGAGTGACCATTGTCTCCACGTCATCACTGTCTACAAATTCCATCTCGGCGAATTTGATTGGATCTGTCGAAACTGCAAACTTGTAGAAAAGTTTTGAGATCCTTCTTCCACAATGTCTAATAATTTTTGCAGTGTTCATTTCCTTCATAATATCAAACGAGACATTTCTATTAAATCTCATTGCTATTTGTTGGCGACATTCAAATATACATCCAACTATTGTTGTCAAAATTACTCTATTAAAATAAACGCATACGAAAAACTGATTATCTATCTTCAATACAAAATCTATCAAAAAAGAAATAAAAATTCTCAATACAATTTTGAACAACAAAAAAATTACTTCAATAAAAAATTTATTATAATCTTACACTTCTCTCATCTTCCTATCAACTTTCTCTATTTATGCTAAAGTTGTTATCTTATCAGGCAATATCATATTTATTGCCATTTATTCCAATATCTATGACAGTAAACATTTTTTTTCAAATTTCAGTATTTATCTATTTTCCTCTAGTGTCATCACTAACTAACATTTAATTTATAGTAGTTACTAACAAAAATAACTTTAAATTAAATTAAAAACAATATAAAAATTACATTCATAACAAATCACAATAAACAAACTAAATAAATTACTAACAAAATAATTTATAAAATTCTTAATCCCTTCTATAAAAAACAAACGAACACACCTTATGCTTCCCCTTTAAAAAAAACAAATAGATTTATCTTTTTTCTTTCTTTTCTTTTCTTTTTCTTCTCATTTCTTTCTTTCTTTCTTTTTTTCCTCTCCTTCTCTTCTTCTTTACTGCTTTCTTTCTTCTTCTTCTTTTACTACTTCTCTTCTTCTCTACAAGGGGGACTATGGTTATAAAGTCCTCCAAATCTACTCACGGTGCCGTCTCTCAAGTAGAGGTCACTAGTGTTGACTGTTAGAGAGGCATAACTGGTGCCGCCTATCTATGTGACACCATACCCGTATTTTATATTGGGTTTATACCAACCCATTTAACTGAATGTGTAACCCCCCAACCCGTATCCCTCACGGGAATCGAGTTACGGAGCATTACCAGAGTTTACAGATCAAACAGACAGAAATTTCAAACATTTCATATCATCAAAACAAGTTATCAAAGCATCATTTTAATCCAAATTATAAACATATCAAATCCAATTCAATTTTGCCCATGAGCTCTTAAACAAGAATTAAATTCGCATGCACCTATCTAGATTTAGTTTAATTTACTATGCCATAATACGGCTTCAAAAACAAACACATAATTATATGTATAAAGCCAACCAAAATTAAACTTATAACCTCATTTACAATCAAACTACAAAATAACTATTATTTAGACGCCCTAGGTACATGCCGACACAAAGGATAAACATCACATTTGAGATCAGAATCGTTGTTGGATGCTGAATCGGCAATCAAAAGTTAAGTACCTAACCTATGCACGGGAAACAAAACCGCACGCTGAGTAAAACTCAGTGGTATTTCTATAATCTGAATATTTAAAGACAAAATAATATAATAGGCACAATTAAATATTAAGCACAATTGAATATTTAAAATTCACATTTATTTATACAATAGCATTAACCATTCAATACTCAAAACATAAATACATCATTTTATACCATACTCAATTCTCATTATTTGCCATAAAATAGCTTCTTACAATATAATACACATTTCACTTAAACAACAATAATGTTCATTACATGTCCAATTCATGAATACACAATTCATGCGTCTCAATCCATATTTCAATTCACAGTCTCATTTTCATTTCAAATATAATATCATCCAACATCGATCATAGTGTCATTTCATTTAATTACCCCTATTAATACGGCTCGGACTCAAACGGATACACAGATCCAATCAAAACACACCAGTTTGACATCCAGTGCCTCATGGGATAATTCGAAGTAATAATTTGATACCCAGTGTCTTATCTGCTAAACCGAAGTAAATTGGCACCCAGTGTCTCATCGAATTAATCCGAAGTAATAATTTGACACCCAGTGTCTCATCAACTCGACGTTGAAAAAATCCCTAAACTCTTCCAATCCTATGACATGCCATCTATATCCGACTCAGCCCGATAATTTAACAGGGTTTAATCTCACATTTTAGATATAATCAATATCCAATATTGAATTTTCATATAATCACATAATTACACATATATTCATTTCAACTCAATAATCAAAATATCATTTACTCATCTCAACACTTACCATATACATTAAATACAACAATTAATAACTAACTTCGGATTATAGAAATATAAATAGAAAATTTCGAACTCTTTCTCGTCAATTTTATCTTTTCCCTTTTTAGTTGAGGGTTCCGAAACGACATTAGCATTTGAACTTGGAAACTTTTGAAAGCCCTTCGTCTCTTTCTTTCTCCCTTTTCTTTCTGTTTCGTTTCTATCTTTCTTTCTTTATTTTTTTTCATTTACTTATTGTAATATATAATATATATATACTTAATAGTTAAGATTTAATATTATAATATTATTATATATATTTTAACTTTGAATTTTATAATAATATACACATTATGACGGCTCATTTTAAGACAATGACATAATTGCTTCTTTAGTCCCTTTAATTTTTCTTTAATCTATAATTCAACTTTTATCCTTTAAGCAATTTAATCCTTATACCTAATTATTCTTAATTTCAGCAAATCCACTTAATAAAAACTTAATTAATTACACAACTAGCTTCCTAAATATTTATTATAAATATTTACGAGTCCGATTTACGAGAACAGAGTCCTGGGAATGTACCTTTTTATTTTAATTTGATCCTTTTTAATTAATTTACCATCAAAACGTTAAAATTTCTTAACAAAAATTTAATACCATCTTAATGACACTCCATAAATATTTACGACTCAGTTTATAAAAATAAGGTCTCAATACATTATTTTCTAAAACCACTTGAACTTAATAAATCACTTATATAATATAAATTATCAAATCAAAAACCTTTTTAAAAATCACATTTGACTCGTAAATATTAAATAATAATATTTACGAATTTACTCGTCGGATTTAGTAGCCTCGAAACTACTGTTTCCAATACCACTAAAAAACGAGCTGTTATAGGGTGTCGCCAATCATAATGGCGTGACCCATTAAAATATTAAACTTTTTTTACATAATTTTTTTCCAAAAAAAAATAGGGTTATGCCGCCTATACATCACCCTCCACCCCACAAACAACCTATTTTCGTATATAATTGGACATACATACCATTTTCGAATTTAATTTTTTATTTTATAATATTGGTGTAAAAAAGCCACGACCTAATGATCAGTGGCAGAACTTAGTAGAGACCTAGGGCCATGGCCTCTTAGTAAAATTTTAATTTAGGCCATTTATAATTTATAAAATTTTAAATTAGTAAAGATAATATTACATTTTAACCCCAAAAATAATAAAAAAATGAGTTATCCTTTAAAAATGATAAAAATATAGACTATTAAAACAATAAACTTACATTTTTATTATCTTAAAAATATATAATTTAATTCCAACCCCTAAAAATTTTTTTAGCTCCACCGCTATCAATTACTAACACACCTTCAAGTAACTCTCTTCTACTAGATGATGGACACCCGACAGTGCATGCCCGACAGACATGAACCACCATCGATCTCATATTGTTGCCTAATAAGCGAAATAACAATTTGAGACTTTTAAGTATTACTTTTATTTATTTATTTTCCATATTTTCCTTAATTGCTTGCAAAAGGTGCATGGAAAATCTTGTTCTATTGTATAAAGCACCCTGGGTCCAAACATCGGCATATGGGATGCTGAGCTTTTTGGTCAATTTTGATCTGTTTTAGACTATTTGTATTAAAGGAAGAAAAAAACAGCAAAAATCGATAAACCCAACCCAACTAACTGATCAAATTCAGTTCGTTTATTTCAGTTATATCTTTAATTTCAGTTTAGTTAATGTAAAATTTTCGGTTATTGTCATAAAAAAAAAGCTGATACAATAAAATGCACATCCCTACCTAAAACATAAAAGGATAAATTAGATCCAAAGTTACTAAACTATAAATAAATTTACATTTTGGTCACTCCGTAATACTCATTGCTCGATGATCGCCGGGTCCGAACTACATGATCCACATTTATTGTTGGAGCAACTACAACAAACTTCAATATAATTCAATCATTCCAGCATGCTAATTAGTATAAAACACTTCTCCATTATGATATAAAATCGTTTTTGAGTTTTATATGAGCTTACGAGAGCTCTTTTGCTAACCCGAGGTTAGTTAAAGACTTAAAAGAAAAAATTTCAAAATCTGCGAGTTGACGTCATAACGTTATGGCTTTCACGTTGCAATATCATCAGTCAGTGCATTACGTTGCGACTTCAGAAATCTCAATGTTGCGACGTTACTCACTGTCGATCTATGTCGTGACGTTAGAGACTTGTGGTCGCAATGTCACCCTGTTTTGGCAAAAATCACATTGGTACACATTCAATGTTTTTAAATCCCTACTTTTATTTTTAAAAATATAGTCATATACTTTTTTGAATTTAAATATTCAAGTCCATTTATTATTATGGTTAAAAAATTTCTATTAAATTCTTTAATGTAATATTTTAAAATTAAAAAAAAATCACTCGATTATCATGTATTACTAAAAATAACATTTAAAATATTAATTATGATTTTTTTTCTCAACACATATTCAAATTTGTCATGATAAAATAATATTTTTATCTCTTAAATTATCTTCAACAATTATCCCATAAATTCTTCCGAAGCAAAATCCCCCATTAATTTCAAATACATTTAAAAAGATAAAAATAAGAATTAAGTATTTTCAACACTTCAGAGCTCTCTTCTTCTTCTCCTACGAGTAGATGATGATGATTCTACGGGCACGTAATGCTTGCATAACTAGATTAAAACACAAGATATTTAAATATTAAAAATGTTAACACAAAATCTTTGATTGTTTGAATAGAAAATGGGGCAGATGGTCAAAGTTTTCAATAATCTCTATCAAAGACTTGAGGAAATATATTAGTTGATTAATACTTCCAGGAAATGTAGAAAATCAAAATCCGAGCTAATCCAATTGAAGAGCCCGAAGTATTCATGGCTAGATTCCTTGCAGGTTTGAACCATGAGATTGTAAATATAGTTGAATTGCAACACTATCTTGAAATTGAAATGCTTCAAACTGTTATCACTATTGGTAAGTAATTGAAATTTAAAAGGGCAACTAGATTGTTTAATAGAAGAGATGAAAGGTTTAAGCCAAATGAGCCTACAGATCCATCCAAAGATAGAAGTATGCCTAATACATTTCGTGGTTTTACTTGTAATAAATCTTCTCAAAGTTTCACCAGAAAACTTAAACACATATCTTACTACAAGCTCCAAGGAAGGGGCCATTATGCTATAAAATGCCCCCATTAATGTCTTTAGTGAGATCCAAGAAAATGGTGAAGTTGATTTTTGAGTATGATAGGGAAGACGAGTTTGATAAAGAGTCTCCTTTAGAACTAATGATGATGTTGCTGATGATACTATTGATGAGTATGAATAACAGACTCTTGTTGCTAGAACAACTTAGTGTCCAAGAGCAGAGAGATAACATCTTCTATAGAAGTGCTTCATTAATGGACAATCGAGTGGTAGTTGCAGCAAAATAGTCAGTTAATGAGAGCTTTATGTTTAAAAAAAAGTTATCTATTATGAATTTATACAATTATAATTTTGAAGTTTGTTCCCTTATAAACCATTTAGTGTTATCTCATACAAAAAAAATTAATAATTAATGAAATGATCACAATTTCAAATTTAAATATTAATAATATCTGTCTCCTAAAAAATTTAAAATTATATATAGTTATCATTTCATAGATTCATTACTATAATTTCATCCATAAATTAGTAAATATTAACAACTTTCTTATATCAAATTTTATTATAAAGAAATCAATTCAAAAGTATGGAATTTAATTATCAAAATTGTTGATTAACAAACTAATTTTTAATCATATACATATATTTTTATGGCATACTTAAACGGAGAAAATATATTAATTTGAAATTGAATTAATTAAATTTTCATATTTAATTTTTATTAATTTTAAAGTAAATCAATAAGATGTTAACTCGTCTCTTGAATATTAAGTAATTTATGTTTAAATAAATAATAATATTGCATGTTTAGATAATTTATATACTAATACTAAAAATTCTATCACACACATGCTTGTGGAAATCACGGATTTAGAGTAGAGATACTTGTTTAAAAATATACAATAAACAATAAAACATATAGTGTAACACTAACTCAATAAAAAACTTAAATAATAATATAGATAATACATTTGAATGAGTATATGTCACCCTTAGCTCAGATTGCAATTTTTTCAAAAATCTTTTTATTTCATAAAACAACAAATATTATTTTCAAAGTATTTATTTCCTTTTATATTTTGATAAAAATAGAAAAAAAATTATAGAGAAATGAATCTAAAACACCTTAATTTTCATTCTTTCTACTAATTCAACCAAAGCCATAATTATGCCAATTTATTAGATTTAGACATTAGTCAATTTAAAAGTCACTTATACTTATTTTTTGATACAAAACTTCAGCGGGTTCTTCTTAAATACCGCAGGATGCTCCTATCCAACACTTTGATCAGTTCACAATCAAGCATAAACCGCAGTGCTCTACTTCTGGAAATACTCCTTTTAATTTACCCATACATTCTTAATCATTTAAATTTAATCCAAATCCACCTGTACACAAAGACACAGATATATGCTTTTTACAGTTTAACTGGACACTGAAATCATCATCTGCTATTATTATTACAAAACATTCCACCAAAAATTAGAGTTCTAATTAGGGAGAAAGGAAGAAATTCCTTAAAAACCTTGCTAGCTATATGACATGAACAACAATAATAATAATGCTTTTTAAGGGTCAAAGTAGTTATAATTTAAGTGGAGGCCAAACCAAAACTGATCTTAAACTTGTAATACTTGGTTATTATACTACAAATAAGAAATTTTGAGGATATGAAGGAGTTGGCTTGCCAGGCAGTTCTTCTGCTGTCACTATTGCAAACCAATCTCTGCTTCAATACCGTTTATTTCCGTTTCCTTCGCAATCCCATCCGGGATTTCGCATATCTGGATTGATCATTAAGCAAAACCTAAGAACACAGTAGAAGAAATGCAATGCAATTGAAAATGTATAATGCTGATAATCAAAGGATACTCCAAGCGCATGCCGTCTCCGGCTGGTGATGAGTATAGAATTGTCCCTTGCAGAGAGTTGATTGCACCAGTTGAACAAGCAGTATCCTATAAACAGCATTGCATGTTAAGATTGTAAGTTAGCTTCTTTATAGGTAAAGAAAAAAAATACTCATTCATCACTCCTACTTGCAATGCTAAGAGAAGCGGAGATCATTTGTTCATGCAAATTACAGAGGTTCACAAATTAATGAGCTTTATGCATTCAAACGCCGTATGTCAAAAACCGGAACTTAAATCTGGCCCAAATCACATAGATTGAAAATTGGTCTCACTTCTTCACAACAGCCAACAAAAGGAAAAAAGATGGCCTTTCCGAAAATACACAAAGCCTATCCCTTAAGCCATAACTAGATGAAGTATAACACTTGAGCACCTTGCACATTAAGCTAGAACAAGTGCATTATTCTTATTTATCAAATAGAACTGCTAGTTTTTTCTCAAGTATTTTAGAGAGAGAGAGAGAGAAACGAAGCAAACAAAGAAGCGAATAGACACAACATAGAAACAAGAGAGGAATTACGTACCTGGAAATCAACAAATGCAACTGGAGCTCCATACGTACTCTGCATTTTCAACTTCAGAAACCCAGGGCATCTGACAGAAGAAACAGAAAGTTATACACAATGAGCATATTTTATATGGCAAACTATCTCCTTTTACCTTGAAAATACTTGAATTAGTTCCTCTTCTGTACAACTTGCCCCTAGATTAGCCACAAAAAGTGTCGGACATGGGCTAGCACTCTGCAAAAGTGAGAGACTGTAGAATTATTTTGCTAATGTATATGAGAAAAAAGGGCACTCTAATAATACTTTGCCTAACAAGTTAAGTTTCATTGATAAGATTCACTAAATGATTGAAAAATGCAACCTTTTACTGAACACTTAGTTTGTTTCTCTTCAAGGTTTATTTATTAACAGGCTCAAATTATTTCAATTGCAACCATGATTTGTTAGTCCGGGTTTATCCTTCTACACTAGAATTCTTTCAGGAGCCCTATGGGCTGCCAAGAAGAAGAAAATGGGGTGATAACAAACTAGGTGACAGTGCTATGAACGTGCCAGCTAAATTTACATCTAAATGAAAGATCTGATAACTATTATTTCCTAGGTAGGATGCTTGGTGACAAAAAAACAAATGACATTTTAACCAGGAAAGATCTAGAGACTGTTCCCCATAAAATCCCAAACAAAAGGAAAAAAATACATGGCAACTCACTGATGTATTTTTATTCACAAGTTCAAGCAAAAAGATAGAAGCATTTTACCGATTTCATAGCTGTGGACTCAGCATTGGCATCAACATTTCCCAAACTGAACGGTTGCAAAAAAAAAAAAAAGTATTAGAGAAGCAAAAATCTCAAAAGAAAATCCTTTACTTCAACACTGGGGAGCAGGGCATGAGCCCTAGACCTTTCATTTAAAGTAAACTATGATGTGCTAAGTCATCTAGAAGCAATCACTTCCAAGGAATAAAAATGTGCTCAAGTAGTGCAGATGACCTTTGTGCAGGTGGATAACGAATCATGCTGTAAGCAGAATTACCCATTCCAGACACGTGAACGCTTCCAAAACCTGCTAGTGTCCAAGCGTGTAAAACATGTGCAATGTGAGCTTTAGGCGAATGTGTCCTCCATGTGAGTAACTAATTTATACTTCAAGTGTAACATCATATGAACAATAGACAACATGGATTGAGTAACTTAACCACATCAACCAGCAATGAACACAAAGCTTAAAAGATTGTGGGAACACAAAAAAGTCCAAGCAGAATTCTAGGAGATTATCTTACACGAATCACTGGTAGACCTCGAAAATGATCCCCTCGATTTCTTATTAGAGCCAGTCCATTCTTCATCTATTTGCCATAACCAAACCAAGTATACATTATTCACTATTCAGGTTCAAATTGTTTCAAACATACAGATGATCATATTGCTGAAAATTAAATTAAAAACAAGAAACAGAACAGGCATCAACCTGTTCTAGGGTGCTTTGATCGGGAATTTGATTTCGCAAAATCAATGAACAAAGTTGATCCTTTCTCAAGATCAAACACCATTCCCTGTAAAACAAGGTGCCAAAAGATGGGGCTCTCAACCGATTTCTAAAAGAATTTCCAATGCCAATTTGGTACTTATAAACAAATTCAACTATTCAAAAAATTACCATAATAATTAATCATTTATAATAAAAGTTACGAGTTCGGAGTAGAAATTCCAAATATGATAAAAGCATAGAAGTTCTTACATTAAGCGCCTGCATCGCGGCGAGCGCAGACTGTTGGTCGGAGAAGACAGCAAAAGCGAACGGCTACAACAACCCCAACCATACAATGTCAACGATTATAAAAAATGAGATTCTTAGAATTAATTTGAGAACAGAGGACCTGAGAATTTTGGCAGGTATTGGGGCTCCGAAGATGAGATGATTCATAACCGGGAAATTCGCGGAAAATATTGTAAATCTCGCGGGGCTTAATGTCTTCGGGAAGGCCGGCGATGAAGAGGGTCCGAACGGAGTCATGAGAAGAATAAGCAGCGAGGTGAGGAAGGGAATATGAGGCGAAAGGGGGTGGTGGGGGCAGCGGAGGTTGTTGGTGGGGGATGTAGGAGTGGTAATGGAGGGCAGGGGCAGCAGCACCAGGAGGAGGAGGAGGTGGAGGCGGCGGCGTCACAGCAGGTGGAGGGGTTTGGTAGTAAGGGTAGTGAGGAGGGAGAAGGGCTGAGGGTGGAGGATAGTAGGCAGCCATGTCGTCCATAGCTTTTTTCTTTTGGTCAAATGGCACCGGCCATTGTTAATGTTATTCCCTGTGTTTGTGTCCTAATAATAATAATAATCCAATTAACTAAATTCTTTTTTAGACCTAAGCAGCAGAAAGACAATGTTGGATGTCTCAAATATTTAATATATGAACTCCTATGCCTTAAAATTACAAGTAAAACCATATTCCAATCTTTATTATTAGTTCATGGATCCCACTTAAACCATGAACTTTTATTATCTTCTTAATGTTTAATTGAGTTTATTTCATAAATTTTATTTATGTTTTAGTGTTAATTAATTTTAATTTATTTAATTAAGTTTAATTGTTAATTTTGTATATTAAGGAATATAAATTTATGTTTAATTAAGATGAATGTGGTAAATATTTATTTTGAATATTATTTAGATGAGTAAGTTGAAACATGATTTAATTTGATAAAAATTGAAGGATTAAATTGTAAAATTTGTAAATTTTCGAATTCTAAGGGTTTGAGTAGTGAAATCTGAAACATTGAATAGTAACTAAATTATATGATTATGGAATATGAAAATTTGGAAAGTTAAGCATGAAATAGTAATGTTTGAAACAATAGGGGTTAAATTGTAAACATTTCTAAACTTGAGTTTTAGGACTAATTTACATTGTTTGAGATTTTACAATTTTGAAAAATAGAATATGAAAGCTTAATTGTTCAAAAATCAATGGCTATTTTTTGAAAATTTTAGTTGTAAGTACTAAATTATAAAACCTAGAAATTTTAGAAAAGGGAAAATTTTATAAAATTGTACAAAACGAGGTTTAGGACTGAATTGTAGAATAAGAAAATCTATTTTTGAGGAATTAAATTGTAGACTAGTAAAAATTTGGATTTTTTGGATTAAATTGTAAAAAATATAAAATTAGAATATAAGAGATTGTTTTCTTTGACAGTGAGGAGAACTTCTCTTTTGTTGCTCTGAAAGCTTCCTTTTTTGTTTCTTTGACAATGAAGATAGTGAACAGAGCCTTATCAGTTTGAAAAATGTCTTACGGAAAAAAATTTAGTTAGACATTTTCCTTAAAAAATTTTTTGATTTTATCCTTTTTTTGGAGAATAATTTCCTGTAAAAAAATAAAAATATTTTACGAAAAATATTTACATGTAAACAAATTGACCTTAAATAAAAATAATTCTAAAATTATTAAATGTTAACATACTACACTTATTTAAATAAGTCCTTATACTATTTTTTGTAGCTAAATAAATAGAATCTAATCTATAATTTTTAGCATTTGAATATTAACAAAAAAAATATTTACATTTTGTAAATAATTTAATAAAAAATAATTTATCAAGGTGAGACTCGAATTTAACATCCCACAATATTTATAAAGATAATATTATAAAGAAAAATTGTAGATGATAGACTAATTTTAAGAAGTTAAATAAAAATAAACATATCCATGAGTTGAGCAACTTTTTTGATTTAATAGGTTTGGTTCAAACTCGGGTAAGGATTTTCAAACTTCAAACCAGCCTAGCTAGGCCTAGTTTTAATTTTAAAATTAAATAAAAGAAATTTAAATTTAAATTTTATTATAAAATATATTATAATTACTATGAGAAATAATATAATTTCTAGTCTTTAAACTTGATAACAACTAAACCCACTTTGATATTTGAACTTAACAAGTAGATTTATTTTGACCACTAAACTTAAAAAAATATAAAAATTTGCTAACATGCCCCTCTAATATTGTGCGACATTATTATTTAAAAATTAAAACAAAAAATTCAAATTATAACATACAATCTCAAAATATTACATAACCAAGTCAATGGTTAAACTAATCAAATCATTATTTCGCAATTCAATCAACTCGATGAGTTCAATTAGTAGACCAACAAAAGATATTAAATAAAAAAAATTATTAAATCGATTTAAACTATTCATCTACTAATTTTTATCCTAATTTTTAATTTTTATTAATTTTGAGCGAATTTCAAGTTAATTGATTTTACCTTTGGTTTGAGCAACCGATACAATCTTGTCGCAAACACACTACCAAATTTAAAGATTACCAAATTCATGTAAAAGAGTAGAGGAACCTAAATACCAAGTTCATCCCTTACTAGTAATTTTAAAATATTTCAATAATACTTGACAGTTAAACTGACCAACGTGCAGGCTATAAAGACAAGTGAACCCCATAAAAGGACAGGATCGTACAAATGCTAAACACTAATAGAAAGGCAATTGTATATACTTGGGATAGAACTCGTTTCACGTCCTGGGCATTGAAACAATTGGCAATTTCGAGTACTAAAAGCTATTGGCATATTTATTTGAGACATTGGTGGATGCTCTGCTGAAACAAACAGAGTCTGAAAGAAAAGCAAGCCTCACTTTGGAGCTATCAGTCTAGTAGTATAAAATTAGAAACAACCATTAATCCGAATCCGATGAGAGTTGAAATACCAATGCTGGTTCATACAGTTTATATAGATTACCAAATACCCAAGGAAGCATATTTTCTCTTAGCAAAAGCCAAGTCTAGCATTATACATGAGGCGAGCAGCCAACCCAGCCGGCATTTTACCAGCAATTTCATGGAAAGTCTTAGTTACTATTTTTTAATAACAACAGACTAGACCAGAGGTGGGTACTGCTTGGCTTGCTGGCGAACCCTTCTCTTATATTCATTAGCATCCTGCATATACCAAAACAAGATTATGCATGTCATTCATTGATTTTGATTACAATAATCCAAAACCTCATTCAATCATGTTTAAAACACCCAAATTTAAATTTAATGAACTAAAAATACAGTTGCCCCCAATTTCAGGAAGTTTTGAAGTCTTCGCAAAATCTCAACTTAAAAAATATACCTGGATGAAGAGGTGATACCCTTCAGTTTGAGCAGGATCAGCAGGGTTTGGAGCATCCAGAAGATCTTGGATTCCAATAAGAATCTGCTTCACAGTTATGGCTGGTCTCCAACCCTATGTACAACATAAGAATGGCATGAAAATTCAGGTTGTATAGACTGAAATACAACTATTCAAACACGTAACCATTACTGAAGAGAAGGAGATACGTACACTATCCTCATTTAGGATTGAAAGGCAAACAGTACCAGATGGATAAACATTTGGGTGGAAAAAGCCCTGGGGAAATTTACACTTTGGAGGCTTGCTGGGATAATCTTCACTGAAATGGAGCGTGAGCGGGAAGTAGCCACCCTCCCAATCAGTCTGTAACATAGATGATGCAAGGAGTTAAGCTATCCAAACATTAAAAGAAACACAGCTACAACTATTCAAACATGCACACTTTCTTTAAATACTCCTCTCTATATATTCGCACAACACTCTCATGAGTCCTTTTAATCAAATATTTGACTTTCTAAACATGATTTTTTTAAGAAAAAGAAGCATTTTGACGACTTTAATAAATGCTCCAGATAAAATTACAAGCATCCAGACATCACACCTTCAAGCTTGTCCATATAAAGAACAAAAACTCAGATCTGAATAGTAACGACAGATAGATAGAACGAATTGGGCAAAAATAATATTGAGAGGAATTGAATAAAAGTTGCAGACATCATTCAAGAAATTAATATATAAGGCAAATAAGGAAATCGACAACCAAAATTTCAGAGGTGCAATATCATTACAAGATCAAAACCAATACCACAAAGCTGTCACTCTTCAAGTTAAATAACAACCACCAATGCTGCAAAGAAAATCTAAAACTTGCAGCACAAACTTGTTAGCGCTCAATCTGTCTGCAACATACAAATAGTCAAAAACCTCATGACTTAAAATTCTAGAAAAGGCTGTTTGAAGTGCCATGCTACTTGTTGAAATTGTTGATGCCTTAAGAAGCAAGCAGTGAGCTACTAGATCCCAAAATCTTTCTCCTGGTAATATCTAGAAATACCCATGCTTTAAATGGTGATCCACTTTCCAAGGTTAAGAGACAACAAAAATACATATTTTTATCACCACCAGATGAATTTCAGGAAAATACAATAATGGTCAATAACGCAAATGAATCTACATTAACACAAAATAACAATGATGAATGCAACCTAATTCTAACCAACACCCCACACCAGGTTAATTACTGAATAACTAACAAAGGACAAGAACTTCGATCTATGTTAGTGAACCACCAAATAAAAACAGCCAAAAATGATAGGAAAATGGACTGTCAGGATATGCAATTCAGTTAAAACATGCCTCTGTGTGCTTGTGTACTAAAGCAAAGAAAAGAGAAAGAGAAAGCTAGAGCTTCAGCAACCATTAGAACTCCTGAAACAGAAAGGAAGGAGAAATGTAAGAATAGCTGAGATACTCATAACAGCTTTAGACAAGAGGGAAGTGCAGAGGAATTAAAACTGATAGCAATTAGTTTAAAGCACCTTATGATAACAGAACTCTTGTCTAGGGGCCACGAATGCCACATAACCATTCTATAACCCATTAAAATAAGGATAACAGTACCAAGTTGTGAGAATCTGAGAAACAACTAATATATTGCCAGGCTTCCAGTCCACAAGTCCTTGTTCACAACATGATTGATAAAATCATGTAAAGCTGACTAGTATAAAAAATCTACATACAGTAACATACTGACCATCAATAGATGATTGTTTAAATATAACGAAAACTTACTTTCTAAAAGCCTAAAATCCATTATTCCTTCCCCTTTTTATGTACCCAAAAGAAAAAGAAAAACCATATTAAATTGTCAGCACACAGTCTTCAATATCCATCCATGTTTACTATCAATCACCATTTTCCTAAAATTCTCGAGAAAAAATAAAAAAGAAAATAACATATGATGTAACCCACAAATATATGAAAAACTTGTTTAGGCTCGGCATTCTGAATGCGAGCTAGTCATACAAACCACGCATATACCATATGCACCATAATAGAAAGAAATATTCCTATTATCCTATATGGAAAGCACAGCACTCAATTTAATCCAGAATTATCAATATCTTTGCTAGTCCATGTTTTAACCCAATAAAATCACATAAAACTTGGGTTCATTTACATCAATCAGCAGCGCCCTCTCTCTTTAAAGGAAAAAAACCTCTCTAAGGCCAAAACGAAGAAACGAACCCTAAAATCTTAAAATCTATAAACAGCACAACAGCATCCACGTCCAAAGAAATAAGAGAAAATAATTGACGAACCAAACTCAACAAGCAGAATCCATTAAACTTTATCGACGATAATGAAAAAGAAAAATACAGAAATTAAATAGAAGTTCTTCGACTTACTCCTGCTTTACCAGGGATCGTGCAATGCCACACCATCAAATTGACCGTTCCATCAGGCAACGTCTCTGGTTTCGCAACAAAACCCTAAAATTTCAACAACAAAAAAATCAAACAAATAAAAAAAAATTAAAACATGAAACCCAGAAAAAAAGAAACAAGAGCAGGGAAACAAACTCCACGGACATGGGGATGGTTCTTCCTCCATGCCTTACGTTCCTCGGCGAGTCGACCACGCGCTATTCCTCCCGACATCTCTCTCTCTCTCTCTCTTTTTCTCTGTGTCTTGTCTTTCAGATTCCGGCCTTCTCTTTCTCTCTCTAAAACCCTCACCCAAATGTTCTTTCTTCCCCTTTCTTAAATAATTGTTTTTTTTTTGGATTAATTTTAATAATAAAGAAAATTATATTAAAAAAAAAAGGGCGTTGATGGAATCGACTTTTCCATTTTCAATTTCTCTTGGTCGTCTAAAATAAAAAGAAAATAATAAAATATTAATTATTTTGGTCTTCCGGTTGTGCCCTTGATGAAGAGAGGAGTCGTTGCGCCGAGTTGACCAAGAGAGAAACGTGCGGTTAAGATTTGATCTGGTGGGGTGGGTCCCAATCCCAAGGGGTACCTTCGTTGCTTTTAGATATATGTATATTTAGGTTGGATTAATTAATCTTTGGCTTTAAAAAGTTTAAATACAAAAAAGTCAATGAATTAGCTGTTGTATTATATTCCGGCGTGAAATCCACGCCACTATACTCCTCGCCAGTCACGTGCCTTCTTTTATTGGGCCACGCATAGAGCTTGAGCCCATTATTGGATCCATTAAAGCCCGAGGTTGTTTCAAATTTCAATTGCCAACCACTTAATTGGTTGACCAAATTCCAAGATGGTAGTGTTATGATTATCAACAACCTCATTTAATTATTAAAAATGTTTTAATTTTTACTTGCTTGTTAAACGCAAATAGCCTTTTTTTTTTAGGATTATATATATTTAACTCTCATTTAATCTGAAAAAGCTTTCTATTTGTAGTTGCTCCAATTTAATATTTAAATTATTGTTATAACAAAGCAGCTTATGACAAAGTGAAGTAATAAGTAAAGTATGAGAGAATAAAGATCAACTTCGGATTCATTAATTCTACTTTGTAAAGCCTTGCTCAGGGAACGGTTATATATACTAATTAAATTGAATTACCTATTGACTTAAAACCAATTTACCCTTATAACAATAGATAATTGCAGCTCAATATTGAATCTAACTTTTACAATCACTCTCCCAAATTATCCTCAAATGCAAAATCTTGAAAACTCTTTAAGTAATACTTCAAACAAAATAGTAAAAGAATACACAATAAAGCAATCGAAAAAGACACTCTAAAAACTATGTCACAATGTGCGACTAACCTACTTATTTATACTTCTTCGAGAGTCATTCTAGTCAAAATCAGATAAGATTTTATCTTCAATTTAATAGTTGATTTTAACAAATAGCTTATTTTGAGTCCCATAAAACTCTTCATAGTACAACTTCTCAATAGCTTCAAACTTTCTTAAAGTATAATGATAAAGTCTTTCAACAAATGAAATTGTAACACCCTAAATCTATCTCTATTGTCGGATTATGGTTATGGAGCATTACGGTACAATAGCAGAACCTTTAATTTCAAAACAAAAGTAATTATTCAATTTATGTATAAATTCCAACATCTCATCTTAATCGTAGCAACATACACATTTAGGCCTTAAATCGAGCCTTCGGGCCCTAAAAATAATTTGCGAACAATTAGGGATCAATTTGAAATAAATTAGAAAATTTTGGAAAAATATGAAAATTTTGGAAACAGGGGTCACACGGCAGTGTGGCTAGGCAGTGTGACATAGTCTAGACAGTGTGGACGTTCGAAGTCTGGACACAACCATGTCCCAACTCGTATACCCGCCCATTTGGTTATTCGAAATAGGGTCACACAGTCATGTCGCAGATTTTGTGCTCAACCGTGTGTATATTCGAAGTTGGGTTACACGACTGTGTCGCAGGACATGTCTCAAACCGTGTGAAACCTGCACTTAAAAACAATAAAGACACACGACCGTCGAGTAGACCGTGTGCCACACATGACCGTGTGACAGCCCGTGTCCTAGGCCATGTGTCCCAAATTAGCCCCTAAAACAAGCCATTACAACTCTTATTCTTGCCTAACAAGGTACACTATTTGCACATACATTTCTATGATCAAAACACTCTTCAAACTCATTCAAAATATACCAAATCAAGTAACCTATAAATTCTAACCAATATGCTATTCAAAGGCACCACAATCATAACAATTTCATACATTCAATGCTACATTATAACCTAAACATCATTACCATATTCACACATTATGAAACCACTCTAAACATATATGAATAAGCCACATTTTTTTAATGCATTTAAAAGTGACCCAAAGACATAACATACATATACATTTACAAGCCAAAACAAAACATGTACCAACCAAACTAAAGTCTTATATACAACTAAGTTCAAACAAGGCCAAAACCTACCATAAGTTCTTACTAAACCAACATACCTATTACATAAAATTCCTATACATGCCATTCATTACCAAAAGATGAAATATCCAAAAACTACCAAAATGAACGATGAATAGTGTGATAGAGCTCCAATAGAAATTCAACTAAACAAGCTTTCTGAATCTACAAGACAGAGCAACAAAATATCACGTAAGTGAACGATGATTAGTAAGTTCGTATAAAAGAACTAAAACTTACCAAATAACAATTCCATGATTAACCATTCAAGCATTGTTAAATTCATATATGCATAATTCCTCCTATATACACCATTTCACAATTAGCAAATAAATAAATATTGAAAGTACATAACTCATTATATGTGCCATATCATGCATAAGGTCTTAAAATTAATATCATCAAAACATAATCAAGCATCTTCTTTCTCAATTCAACAAAATACATAATTATTTCAAAACATATACAAACCTTTACCAAATGGTTCATTCCATGATTCCCTTTTCCATACATCCTTTTCATTTAATATCATTTTTAGATATATCCTTTTCAACTTTTCATGTGTTATCCCTTTCAGGTAATTTCCTTTTCAACCTTTTCATGTGTTATTCTTTTCGGGTAACTTCCTTTTCAACCTTTTCAAGAATTTGGAAGAATCGAATGAAATGCCATTGTGTCTTTCAACCATGGTCTTTTTCTTTTCAAATATAATATCATGAGATATTACAATCCCGATCCTTTCTCCGATACAATTCAAAGCAATCTAAAAAAATATTACATAATTGCATATATAGAGAAAACCATCAATTAATCTTATAAATTCAAATGTAAAATTAGAAAATAAGATATGAACTTCCTTTGATAAAACAGTTGTAAAAACGAGGCTGATATTTAGTTCACCATTTTAGCTTTTCCTCGATCTAAGCCTGGTTGATTAGTATCTCGATCTAAATATGAATTTCATTCAATTAAGCATTTCAAATAGCTTAAAACAACCAATTTCCAACTTATAACCCCTTTCACTATAAATTATAAATTTACTTCTAACATTTTATCTTTTATACAATTTAGTTCTTAACCCTTAACTTGCAATTTCACCACTTTTCCAACCAAAACCATGCTAACTAATTTTACTAGAGTTTCCATACAATCCAAATTTACCTAAATTTCACATTAGTATCATTGGATTTTACACTTTCAACAATTTAATCCCTAGTACTCAAAATCACTAAAATCTTTTAACAAAATAAGCTCATTCATCAATCAAACTTAAATTTCTATCAAACATCTTCACAAACACATCAAATTAATTCATGGCAAGTCCCTCAATCTTTAAAAATTTTGCAAATTAACCCCCGAACTAGTTAGATTAAGCTAATACAAACTTAAAAACACAAAAATTACTAAGAATAAGTAAGAATTACTTACTATGCAAGCTAAAATCTCTTAGCCGAACCAAAACTCTAACAATGGTGTTTTTCTCCCTTTAATTTCGGTGATAGCACTAGGAAGATGACAACTCTCATTTTGTTTGTTTTGTTTTATTTTTTACTTTTCCAAATTACCACTTTAACCTTAATTATTTTAACTAACAAATAATAACACGAGTTCAACATTAGGTATGATATAATTACCAACTAAGTCCATAAATTTTCATTTTCAAAGCCACTTAATCCATTTATTTACTAAAACTCATCTTTTGTGTCTTTTACAGTTGGTCATTTTTATCTAATTAACTATTTAAATCTAAAAAATTCTCAACGAAACTTTAATAAGACTCTAATAATTACTTGTAAACTTTAAATAAATATTAAAATTCTAACTCGCTCATTGGATTTATGGTTTCAAAATTATTGTTTTCGCCATCACTGAAAATGAGTTGTTATAGAAACTTTCCTCTTTTCTTTTCTAAGAAAATCAATGTATAATAAATGATCATACCATACTCTAGCAATGGAATTCTCTTTAGTAATATTTCAAAACTAAACCACATGAGTCAAATATGTAATGAAAATTTTGACTTATCAAAATTAGATGTTTTATTTGTTGTTCAAACACTAAAAAAAAAACAAGATAATAAGGTGGACAGTCAAAGTTCCTAAAAATATCAATTAATACAGGTGACAAAATTTATATTAACGTTATTTTGAAAATAAAAATTATATTTAAAGGAAATCCCCCTTTTAACACTTAAATCATTTCTATGTATTTGAAGATATTGAATCCACACTAGTACGAAGATGAGGTTTTAAGTAGCATCCAATTGGCCTAGAAAAAGATCCCAAGGATTCTTGACCAAAAATAATATCAATCCAAGTGTTATGATTTTAGGGATAATTTATTTTTTCAATTTAATGATGTGATCGCGAATGGGACATTTCCAACTGCGTTACTTGCTTAAAAATAAGAATAGGTCATAACTTCTTGACCCTCCGTTGCTAACAAGATTCAAAATGTTTCTCTCAATCTTGAAGCTTCTTTTTAGCGGATACAATTTATTCAAATTTCAAAACTAATCTTCTCCCATTTTATTTTTATTTTTAAAAATTGACTTAATGCTTTTGCATTTAATCTTGAAATAATTGTGGAAGGTAGTTAGAAGGCATATTCTTGACATTTTTGGGTCTTAAGAAAAATAATAAAATGGGATTTTAGGTTTATTAAAAGTTAGAGAAAATTTTTTAAGTCTTTTAAAAGTTAGTAAAAAAATTTATTGGACCATTAAAAGTTAAAAAATCTTTTTTGGGTCCCTTAAAAACTAAAAAAGAAAATATTTTAGACCCCTTTTAACTTTGAACACTAAGCAACCACACCTCCAGGCGACCCTCAAGATTGGGCCTAGACAATTGTTAAAACCTATGCTTGATTTGAATATTTAAATTTTAGAATTACATTTCTATGTTTAAATTTCGAAAATAATATTTATTTGATTATTTTATATAATCAATAGTATTAAGATTCATTAATATTTGGTTAATCTTAATAAAATTTCAATGCTCATATTGTGATAAATTTGTCCTCACATTTCATAATTTTAATCAATTTTTACCCTTCAAATTGTCTATTAAATATATTGAATTTTAAATTACTCATATTCCAGTGCCCTATAGGATTGTCTATTAAATATATCGAATTTTAAATTACTTATATTCCAGTGCCCTATAGGATCTACTAGTCTTTTTGCTTCCGTCTTAACTGAAAATGCTTCTTACTAGATGCATTTTTGTCCAACAGTAATTTTTCTAACGGTCAAAAAATTCAACAGCTAGAACCCAATGACTAGTTTAATTTTTTTTTCTAATAGCTAGTTTATTTACTATATATCCCCCACTCATTTTCTTTTTTCTTTTTCATTCAAATCCTATTCTCTCAATCCTATTCATCTATTCTCTCTATTCTCTCAATTCCCTTAACTATTTTATTCTCAATTTTTTCATTCAATTTCTCTCAAATTCTTCTTGTCTCGATATTATATTTTGTATTTCTTTGTTTTTCATAAATTTAAAAATGGCAATTTCTCTTATGCATTTGGATCATAAACACATTTCCAACGTCCAATTACAAACGGTATGAAAACATTATTACATTTTTTATTTTAATTAATGTAATTATTAAATTGTTAATATTATTAATATCTTTAATTTTTTTATGTTTATATAATTAGACCGAAGAATCGGATTATTGAGATGTATATACACAATTTAAGTGCGAGGGCATCGCGTGTCATTGAACAACACTTGCAAGAGGCTCTTGCATGTTCTCCTATGCTCAGGGGGACTAAATTGGAGCCCACACTTATAAGCACTTTGTTGGAAAGATGGAAATCTGAGACACACATTTCATTTTCTGTGCAGTGAGTGTACAATTACACTTGAGGATGTAGCATTACAACTTGGTTTATCGATTGATGGGTCTATCATTACGGGGGTAGTACACATTGGCGATTGGAGAGCAATTTGCTACTAACTATTAGACAAGGTGCCAAACAAGTTTAGTGGTATCCGGATAGAAATGAAATGGTTAGAAGACAATTTCTCACATCTCGACAACTCCTCTAGTGCAATTAAAAGACAATTATTCGCGTGAGCATTCATATTGAGGTTAATCGAGGGTCTTCTAATGCCAGATAAATCTCGAAATCTGGTACATTTAATGTGGCTCCTACAACTAGTCGACTTAAAAGAAGCCAGGTGACTTAGTTGAGGATCAACTATGTTGGTGACATTGTACCTATAACACCTCAAACCCGGCCTAGACATTATGGCTGAATCTGGCTATGTCACATGATAGTGCTTTAGAAATCGTAGTGACGTTAAGACCATTTCTCCATTTGTACCACTTTTCATTACCTTATGCTAATTTCAAAAACGTGTCATTTGTTTGCAATCATTATCCATTTTCAAAACGTTATACTTTGCAGAAGCTTTTAAAATAGTTTGCGAATTTGTGTGTATTTTGATAAAATGTTTGTTTGTATTGAAAACTCGAGTTTTCCTACTAATAGCAGTAAAACCATAAACGTTACAAATCCCAAATTTAAACAAAATACATAATGGCCATAATTACGTTAAATTTTCCCAAATAAAAATTAAAACCATGATAAGTATAAACCATAAATTTATCGTGAGGCAGTAGCAGTGGTCACTATCAAGTCCTCCGCTGCACTGATCCGTCTAACACTGAGGATTACCTAGATAGATAAAATAGAAAAGGGTGAGTTTCACAACTCAGTGTGTAATCCCCACAGATATCAAACGTACAAAGTAATCACCAGAAATCAAAAATCACAAACTGGGCCGGAGCCCATTACAAAAACAGTTTGGGCCTTAGCCCACTCGGATGCAGAATCAAATATATATATAATAGGGCCTTTGCCCAATCAAATACAAAGTCAGAAATATATTAAGGCCTTATCCCAATCAGATACAAAATGCAGAATCGAATACCAGAATCCTACCCACCAGCCTCTATATACCATCTTCGTCCAGCCCTACACACCATGTGGGGATATAATCAACCCACTCATCCCTACCCACCATATTGTACCGAAATGCGACACATAAACAAAATAATGTAGCAGAGTTGCCAGATAACAAGCTTAAAGCCTTTCAGACACTTCATCCAAAATATAATCAACCTTCCCCAATGTAATGTAACATACCAAATATGACATGCAACATGCAAATAACCGAGCATACATTCACTTCAGTACAGATATCATGCTCAGTCAGACACCATATAATCAGATCACATAAATAGGTGTCTAAGTAACGCTTATCGACCCTACAATAGGTCTACAGTCGACTTGGGTGATCCGTGTAACCTTGCAGATCATTTTAAAAAAAATAGGCTCACATGCCTATTTGGCCTGCCCGTAGGGGCACACATGCCCGTGTGGCCCACACAGCCCAATAGGTTTAACCCGTATGTCGTACACGACCTTGTCCGGCCATCACACGGGTGTGTCACTTGTGCACAGCCTAGCTCGTCGATCACACGATCGTGTTGTGGCTCACAGCCTCACACACGACCTACCACACGGTCGTATGACATCAAAAGAATCATTTTTTGACTTTTATCGATTCTCATTTTCCGTGTTTCCAAGTTCACACTTGTATTGTTTTCGATGCGTAAGCACTCTAGAGCCTTCAGAAACCTATAATTGACATTCCAGAGCCAAATTTTAGTGTTAAAGTGAATCTTAAATGAAGCTAAACCGAGATATTAAACTCAAAACCTTCATCATTCTTACCTTCACTTGAGTGATAGCGTATCCACACCGCTTCAACGTTAATTGATACACTCCAGCCCTTAACGTTCTCCCATGAAATAGTAGACCAAGTCATCAAAAACCCATAAACCAAATTTACACTATAGTTACGAAAGACTTACCAACAATGCACGAGAGAGCAACGGAGAAGACGAAGACTAGAGGTCGGTAACAGAAATTAAAACAGTAGATGGGGACGGCAGCAAAAGAAAAGTGGCGTGAGAATAGAGAAAGGAGAAACTGAAAATTTGGTGTTTTTTCGAAAGAAAAGATTGATCAGAAAAGAAAAAACGTTAACCCCGAAAACCACATCCCCTAATTCTCTCTACCAAATCCCCAGTACTTATAATTCCATCGCCACTCAAATTCCTCCCCATAATCGTGCAAAAATAAAGCCAAAGCAGGGAATCAAACTTAGGACCTCATTCAATGAAACACTCTACTTAACCACTAGACCAGAAAGCCCATTCTGATATCATTTTACAAACAATAACTTAAAAGCCTACCGACCCTAGTGAGAGCTTTATTCATAAAAATGCCAAAATTTACCCAAGTTGTGACTTGAACTTGGGACCTCCCACACACACCCAGAACACATAATCACTGAAGCAGACAGACAATTGTATCAACTAATTTCAGAAACACATATAGATATTTTTGTGCTCCAAAATCACATAAGCCGAAATTAAAGAAATTTGGGGCGTTACAACTCTACCCCCTAAAAGAAAATTTCATCCTCAAAATTTTACCTAATCAGAAAAGGTGAGAACACTGCTAACGCATCAAGTCCTCCAGCTCCCAAGTGCCCTCCTCAGTGCTATGATTCCGCCACAACACTTTTATTAAGGGGATGGACTTTCATTGCAGAACTTTAATGTCGTGATTTAGAATCTGTACTAGCTCATCCTCAAACGTCAGATCTGGTCTAACCTCAATGTCCTCCACCGAAATAATATGCGTGGGATGAGAGCAGTAGCATATCAACATCGAAACTTGAAAAACATCATGAATGCGATCCAACTCTGGAGGTAGTTCCAACAGATATGCGATTGGCCCCACTCGTTTCTGAATACGGTAAGACCTAATAAACCTAGGGCTCAGCTTGCCTTTATGACTAAACCTCAGTACTTTATTCCATGGTGAGACCTTGAGAAAAATGAGGTCCTCCACAGAATACTCTATCTTTCGACGCTTCAGATCTGCATACGACTTTTTTCTATCAGATGCCGCTTTCAGTCGATCTCAAATCAATCTAACTTTATCCTCGGTATCAGAAACCAGTTTAGGACCTAGAACACGTCGCTCGCCCAACTCAGTCTAACATGAAGGAGTGTGACACCTACGACCATATAATGCATCGTAAGGTGCCATCTGTATGCTAGACTGATAGCTATTGTCATAAGCAAACTCTGCTAGTGGTAGATAATCCTCCCAACTGCCTCGGAAATCAATCACGCAACACCTCAACATGTCCTCTAGTATCTGGATCACCCTCTCAGATTGACCATCGATCTGAGGATGGAACACAATACTGAAGTCCAACCTTGTATCCATAGCTTCATGTAGCTTCTTCCAGAATCGAGACATGTAGCAAGAATCCCTATAAAAAATGATCGAAACCGGTACCTCACGCAGTCTCACTATCTCAGACACATATAGTTTAGCCAGCTTCTGCAGAGAGTAGTCAGTACGCACCGATATGAAGTGGGCGGACTTGGTCAACCAATCTACTATAACCCACACTGAATCTTTCTTAGTGGGTGTAAGGGGTAACCTACTAACGAAGTCCATAGTCACTCTCTGGCTGTATCAAAACAGGGTCCTCAGTCAATATAGTTTTGAGCTTCTCGAAGCTCTCTTGCTGTGCATCAGTCCAGATAAACGGCACACCCTTACGTAGCAGCTTAGTCAAAGGTGCTGCAATAAGTGAAAACCCCTCTACAAAACATCGATAGTATCCTACCAATCCTAGAAAACTGTGGATCTCAGATATCGTCTTAGGCTGCTTCCAATCCAAGGCAGCCTCAATCTTTCGAGGGTTAACTCTAATCCCTCAGTAGAAACCACATGTCCAAAAAATGTTACTTCACATAACTAGAACTCACATTTACTGAACTTGGCATACAGTTGTTTCTCGTGCAGAATCTGTAGAACCACTCTGAGATGTTCATCATGTTCATCTTCAGTATTCAAATATACCAGTATGTCGTCAATAAATACGACCGCGAACTGATCCAGATAGGGCTGAAACACTCGGTTCATTAGATCCATAAAAGTTGCTGGTGATTAGCCAGTCCAAATGGCATTACTAGGAACTCGTAGTGACCATAACGAGTCCTAAACGCCGTCTTATACACATCAGCCTTCTTAACTTTCAACTGATGATACTCTGATTAAATATCAATCTTAGAGAAAATTAAGCTCCCTGAAACTAGTTGAACATATCATTTATCCTCGATAAGGGATACTTATTCTTAATCGTCAACTTGTTCAACTGGCAGTAGTCAATGCACATCCTCATTGTCCCATCTTTCTTTTTCACAAACAACACCAATGCTCCCCACGGAGACACACTGGAATGAATAAATCCATGATCTAACAGTTCTTGAATCTGAGCCTTAAGCCGTAAGCTCTTTTGGTGCCATTCGGTAGGGCATAATAGACACCAGAGCTGTACCTGGAATAAGCTCAATCCCAAATTCCACTTCTCGAATCGGAGGCAAACCTGGTAGTTCCTCAGGAAAAATATCTGAAAAGTCCTTCACGATTCTGATGTCCTTAATTCTGATGTCCTTAACCGAAGAGTCCCCAGAATCAGAAACACTGATGTAGGCCAAGAATGCCTCACTTTCTTTTTGAACCAACTTTTTCACCTCCAACGCAGAAATTACATTATTCAAATAGTCTCGTTGTTCCCCAATCACCACTACCTCGTTGTCCTTCTCGGTCCTTAAGACAACCCTTTTTGTGGTACAATCTAGACTTACTAATGTTTAACCAACCAGTCCATGCCCAAAATCAAGTCGAACTCCCCAAATGGAAGCTCTATCAGATTAGCCAGAAATACTGTCCCTTGAAACTTCAACGAAACGTCTCTAAATAGTTTACTCACTCGGATTGATTGCCTCAACGGACTCACTACAATTACCTCACTTGAAGTACTCTCAACCGGAATCCCCAAGGTTTCAGACACAGTACTAGCTACGTATGAGTGTGTAGAGCCTATGTTTATCAGTGAAAAGTAATGTACATTATAAATTAAGAACGTACCCGTGATGACGTCCGGAGTATCTTGGTCCTCACGAAAATGAGCAGTATAAACCAGTGCAGGCTGCCTCGTCTTAGTCAGTTCAGCACCTTTGTCCGGTGCTCTCTGTCCTCAGCCTATGCCGTTACTACCCCTGGCCTGACCTCGGCCCCTAAGTGGCTGCTTAACTACTCTCGGTGGCTGCGCAATACTAGTACCCATAGCTCACATTTGATTAGTTCTCAGCGGACAATCTTTGACACAATGCTCAATAGAGCCACGTCTTGAACAAACCCCAGTTGTCCTCCAACATTCGCCTGTATGGCGTCTACCATAGTACCTACAAAGCGCTACCCCAGTAAGTGCAACAGGAGGCCCAACTCTCACTAGCCCATCAAAACTGACCTTTTTCTTAGGCCTCATCATAGAACTCGAGGGCTCTAAATCTGTCTTATTCTTTCCTCTCTCATAGTTTTAGCACTCAGCGCGCTTAACCTCCTCGGCGATCTTCGTCTTCTCAACTAAAGTAGAAAAATCATGCTCCCTCTGCAGAACTATTAGAACTTGCAAACTGTCCCTGAGTCTATCATCAAAATAGACGCGTCGCTCATACTCGATCACCATTATGCCCTGCGTATAACGACTCAATCTCAGGAACTCAGCCTCATACTCGGCCAATGAACAGTCCCCTGTGTGAGATTAAGAATCTCATGCCTCCTAGCATTGATGTAGCTGGCTCCCACATACTTACTCTGGAACAAAGTCTTAAAGTAATCCCAAGTCAGTCGGTCGAGCTGAGTGCCCTCCTTAACCGGCAACCACCACTAGTAGGCTTTATCGCGAAGCAGAGAAACAACCCCTTTAAGCTTCTACTCAGCGGTAAAATCTAGGCCGTCCATAATTCTTTCCGTGGCCTCCATCTAATATTCGACCATATTAGGGGTGACTCCATTGACACCCCTGAATAACTTAACCCTATTGGAGCGGAGTCGTTCCGTAACTAACCCTTGGCCTCCTAACTCGGTGTTAGGCCCAGCGACCCTCTCTAGAATCTGTAACATGGCTTGGGACAGTGCACCATTCCCAGCTGCAAGATCATGAGACTCAGTCTCTGTAGTGGTGAGACTGGCGTCTCACTCGTATCCAGATTAGGTAGATTTCCAGATGATGAGGACCCAGCTCGAGCCCCTCTACGGCCTCAACCACAGCCTCTTGTACCCTGTCTGCGAGTACCTCGTGAGCTCATCGTAAATTCAAAGTTTATCTGTATTAATAGTTTTATGCATTAGTTTACAGTTCCGATATTCATTAACAAATATTTTATGCAAACAGTATCAAAATTTCAGAATTTGTTATCGCAAAACGCAGTCTCACTACGGCTTTCAGTTTCGCTACAGTTTATACTACCTATGGCTATTCCAAACATGCTAGTAGTATTTTCAGACAAATCTAAACAGAGTTTTAGAACACTTACAGGATCGACGCCAGAGATTCGGTGTACCACATACTCAGTCCAAAAACATTTCAAATCACTTAAAAATCATTACTTAAAACCAATCTTTATAACCCAAATCCACAGCCGAGTTTTATAACTTGACTCTGATACCATTAAATGTAACACCTCAAACCCAGCTTAGACGTTATGGCCGAATCTGGCGATATCACATGATAGTGCTTTAGAAATCGCAGTGACGTTAAGACCATTTCTCCATTTGTACCACTTTTCATTACCTTATGCTAACTTCAAAAACGTGTCATTTGTTTGCAATCATGATCCATTTTCAAAATGTTATACTTTGCAGAATCTTTTAAAATAGTTTGTGAATTTGTCTGTATTTTGATAAAATGTTTGTTTGTACTGAAAACTTGACTTTTCCTACTAATAGCAGTAAACCATAAACATTGCAAATCCCAAATTTAAATAAAATACGTAATGGCCATAATTACGTTAAAATTTCCCAAATAAAAATTAAAACCATGATAAGTATAAACCATAAATTTATCGTAAGGCAGTAGCAGTAGTCACTATCAAATCCTCCACTGCACCGATCCGTCTAACGCTGGGGATTACCTGGACAGATAAAACAGAAAAGGGTGAGTTTCGCAACTAAGTGTGTAATCCCCACAGATATCAAACATACAGAGTTATCACCAGAAATCAGAAATCACAGACATGGCTGGAGCCTGTTACAAAAACAGTTTGGGCCTCAGCCCACTCGGATGTAGAATCAGATATATATATAATAGGGCCTTAGCCCAACCAGATACAAAGTCAGAAATATATTAGGGCTTCAGCCAAATTAGATACAGAATGCAGATCAGAATACCGGAATCCTACCCACCAGCATCTACACACCATCTCCGTCCAGCCCTACACACCATGTGGGGATATAATCAAGCCACCCATCCCTACACACCATATTGTACTGAAATGTGGCACATAAACAGAATAATGTAGCAGAGCTGCCAGATAAAGGCTTAAAGTCTTTTGACACTTCTTCTGAAATATCATCAACCCTCCTTGATGCAATGCAACATACCAAATATGACATGCAACATGCAAATAATCGATTATACATTTAGTTCAGTACAGATATCATGCTCAGTCAGACACCATATAATCAAATCACATAAACAAGGGTCACATAAACAAGGGTCTAAGTAACGGTTACCGACCCTACAGTAGGTCCACAGTTAACTTAGGCCATCCGTGTAACCTTACAGATCATTTTAGAAAAATGGTCTCACACGCCTATTTGCCCTGCCCGTGGAGGCCCACATGCTCGTGTGGCCTACATGGCTCAAATTGGCCTTGGCCATATGGATCACACCGCCTGACCCAGAATTTCACACGCTCGTGTGGTTCACTCGTATGGGCCCATACCCTTGTGTGGCCCCACAAATTCGTGTGGCCTATATGTCCTAATAGGTCGAGCCCGTATGTCACACACAGCCTTGCTCGGCCATCACACGGCCGTGTCACTTATGCACGGCCTCGTTCGTCGATTACACGGCACTGTTGTGGCTCACAGCCTCGCACACGGCCTACCACAACAAAATCATTTTTTAGCTTTCGCTGATTCTCGTTTTCTGTGTTTTCGGGTATACACCTATATTGTTTTCGACGCGTAGGTACTCCCGATGTAACACCCTACACTCGTGCCCCACGTCGAGTCAAAATATGAGGCATTACTTAACTTAAACTTATGCATATGGACATTTTCATAACATCGAAACATGGTCAAACTAAATTTTTTTTCAATTTTATTTATAAACTCCTTAATAAGAGCCTACTAAGCCCAAAATTTCAATTGGAACCCATTCAGAAACAATCCGAGTCCTTTAAAGAGCTCTAAAAAATAACTCTTAACACAGGGGCACACGTCCGTGTGGGAGGGGTAACACGCCCGTGTGACATTTCAACATGGTCATGCTATTGGCCCGTGTGGCTTACACGGTCTAAGCAATATAGGGACACGCCTGTGTCCTATACCCGTGTGTTATTAATTCTAAATGCACACCTACAGAGGTTTTCATGCGGCCATGACACGCCCGTGTCTCTGGCCCGTGTCCTTCACACGGCCATGACACGTCCGTGTCCTAGCCCGTGTGTAAAAACTTAGACATTCTGTTTCTGACATCAGCAATTCTTAAGGGTCATACGGCCAAAGCACACGCTTGTACGGATGAGACACACAGCCGTGTCTCTGCCCGTGTGTTTACTACCATGCATACTGATTTACAATTCTTACGTGCAAGGGGCACACACATGCCTATGTGGTGAACCGTGTGTCATACACGGCCTAGACACACGCCCATGTGCCTACCCGTGTGGACTAAATAAGGCTATTTACCAAGCCTTTTTGTCACCCTTACATATGCAACCTGTACAAAAATCACTCTATACTAACATAAGGGCACATTACATAGCCAAAATAACTGCAACGGACAACATTTCATTTATGCAATTTACTCATCCATGAAAATATCATCTTCTATTTATAAATCAAAATGAGTATTGACCATCATTCATGGCCTTATACAAAGGGAGTATCATATTCATCATATGAGCCAACACATTATGGCTAACTAACAAAACACTAAACAAAGACTCGAGCCCCTATACATGTCAGAAAATAAAATAATGAAACTAGCTATACCAAGGTCTTGAGTGATAGTTGTAATGAGCCAATTTTGGCTTGGCCAAGTTATAAAATAAAAACCAAATAAATAAACAAAAATTCAAATATTTTTTACAGTCCATTAAATGACCCAAAACCTAAACTAAAACCTAGCCCAATTACAGCCCACTACCTAGTTACAAGCCCAAACGAAACCCTAGCCCACAACAGATAAAACATTTCAGCAAAAAATAAACCTTAGCCCCCTTAACCAGTGCCGCATGCCACTTTCAGCCGCTGCATGCACGTCTGTCACTGCCCTTCTACGCATCTGACGTTTCTGACACCTGCCAAGGCAAAATCCACACGCAAGCAATACAAACAACAGAGAAACAATCAAATAGAAAAACGACAAACAAAAAAAAAAACAAAAGGAAGAAAACAAATGAATTGTAATCGGCTATAAAGGATTCGTTGTAATTTTTTTACGCATATCAGAAATAAAAAACAGAATAGAAACTTTAGAAGGTTGATTTCGATCTGTTCTTTGTTATCTCGATTTTCTTGTTTATTTTTGTTTTGTTTTGTTTTATCTTATTTTATTTTATTATTTTTTTAACTTACTTTAAAACATAAAAAAGGCGAATAAAATGACAGGAGAAAGGAAAACTTACCCGGATCCTCGTAGCCCCGTCGTCGGAAACCTCTTCTCCATCGTCAAAATCGGCCCAAGGAGAGGGCGGGAGGTTCCTTCTCTTTTGATTTTTTTCAATCTAGGAAGACCTAACCATCGAACCTGCTTTAGAAAGGGTTAAAACCCTAGCAGAGAAAATAAATGGGAGGGGGGCTGCTCTCTATTTTTTTTTGAAAAAAGGGGGAAGAAATGACAAAAAAAGAATGAAAATTTTGATTTAAATAGGAGGCACAAAATGGTGCTATTTTGCACCCAAATGCCCAGCGCCTAAACGGCGTCGTTTAAGGCATATTCGCCCACGACCCGACCCGCTCCAGGGGGATCCGCACGTTTTGCCTTTTGGGATATTTATCCCCTTGGTCCCTCCGCTTTATGGATTGTTCCGATTAAGTTTTTTTTTCATTTTCTTTTTGTTTTAAAATTTGACCATGAAATTTATCGCACGCTTAAAATTGGTCCCTCACCCACTGACTTGTTGGAAATGAGACGCATGTCCAGAGTTTGGGTCATTTGCCGAATCAGGCCTCGATAGTTTTAGCATGCTTAATTTTGGTCCTTAGTGACCTTTTCTGTTATTTATAATTTATATCTTAAATTTCGATTCGATTTCAACCTAGTCCTAGTCTGTTTAATTTATTTATTTATTCAGTTTTTTATAGGAACTATTATTATTATTATTATTTATTTTAAGTTGTTTTTTTGAAATTATTTATTTTAAATCGTTTTATTATTATGTATTTTAAGTTTTACATATTTTAAACTATTATTCATTTTAAATTTTATACATATTATTTATTTTAAACTATTATATATATCATTTATTTTGAAGGTTTTTTATATATATTTTTTATTTTAAACTATTATATATATTATCTATTTTAAAATTTTTTATATGTTAGTTAGTTATACTATTTTATATGTTAATCATTTTAAATTCCTTATTATTATTATTTATTTTGAACTTTCAATATATTATTCATTTTAAAATATTTTTTATATACTCTTTATTTTAAACTATTTTATTCAAAATTTTCATATACAATATTTAATTTAAACTGTTTTACGTGTTATTCATTTTGAAATTTTATATTATTTACTTTATGCTCTTTTATTATTTATTTTAAGTTTTATACCTTATTCATTTGAGACTTTTTATATTATTTATTTATAGTTGTTTCATTTATTATTTACTTTAAACCGTTTTATTTACGTTAAAATTTTTCATATATGATGTTTGTTTCATTTTTTTGTGACTATGAATATTGATATTAAAAATGACATACATTGTGTGAATATTGTCATTATATGCTTTAGGAATTATTTATTAATATTTTCATGTTGTTGATGTTCATTGACATAGCATTTAATTTATGTATTATTATTCCATGCTCTATTACCTTTTATTTTGTTTCGTTTAAATCATATCGCGTATTAAGCTCCAATGTATTTATCCAATATAGGCCGTTTTGGTTTTACTCCAAACAAAATAAATGCGCATTGATAAGTGTTGTACTCATTATTATTCAAAAAGGACAATCTTCAAAATAAGGCAATATTTCGCGTTTCGGGAATTCAAGAAATCGTACCCTAACTTACGGGGTTTCAATTTTCTTGTTAAACCTAAAGAGCCAAATGTCCTTTTAGATTTCAAAATACTCGATAAAAATTAAAGGCAAACTTGTTCTCGAGGGTTTAAATGTCGTATCCTAATTTACGGGATGCGACATTTTATTATCTCGAAACGAGCAGGCCTTTGATGCTCGTTTTAATTTAATTCAGGCTTTTTTTTAAAAAAATGAACATTAATAAAAATGGATCATATTTTAAAATCTTTTCAAACTTTCAGCTTTCAAAATTAAGATTATTGAATGCTTGCCGGAAAGCAGGCGAGGGCAGATTTATCGGATGTGCGCAACTTTTGCTATCGTTGTTCCATAGCCACTTTTGGGAGATAGAAAAAGTCTCATATTGTGTTTTTTTCGAGAACTACTCTTCATTGATGGAATTAGTGGCTACGCAGAGGCAGAATGACCTTTTCGAAGAGAAATGGATGGCAGTTCTCCAGAATTTACAAGTCAAAGACGTTGAATGGAGGGCTCCATGGATGATCCCGATGAGATCTTATATCGGTGTGGTGACTTGAACTGGGTCTCTCTACTTGGGATATGGGGAGCTGTTGGATACACTCCACTACTCGTGTTAAAGCAATATTGATCAGGGCTATTCATACCGGTGACACAAGGGTTGGCTCAATACGAGTTTTCATACAAAGGCAATAATTATAAGAAAAAAGTTCATGAGATATCGAATGTGTGAACCAAACCCGTAGAATGAAGGGACTCACCGCAGGTCCGATGACAACCCCCGAGTATGGCTGGTGGTGGGGAAAAAGAATCAACGACAACATTCCAATACCGAGTCAAGGAAACGCTCGGCCGATAAATGAGCACTTACAAGTAGTCCCGTCTGAGTTAGAAATTATCAAGCAAGATTTTGAGAAAAAGGAGTCAAGAATTGGGCAAGAAGATAGAGAAATTAGAGGAGGAAAAGATGCAGCTAGGATTAGACGTCAACATCCATAAGCTAGAGGCCGAGAAGCTAAGAAAGGAAAGAATAAGGCCGAAGAAGATTTGAATAGTCTAAAAACGGATTGTGAGAAGCTGCGTATGTCAATAAGAACTACCGGTTTGGGTAAAATATCAGAGCAATGGCGGCAAGAAATCAAGGAAGAAAAGACTAGAGCCGACCAATGGGAGAATAAGTTTTAAGATGCTCGGATACAGGAGAACACTCTAAAAAAGAGTTTGTTGGAGAGCCAAAATGAAAAGAAGAGGTTAAGAGCTCGGGTGGCAGAGTTGGAAAAGTCATTACATCAGCATCGTAGTCGCAACTCCGTGATCGAATTAAGGGCCAGCCTAAACAAGATTGAGGAGTAGAAAGGAAGGATAGAAGATGTGATATCTTGAATTAGGGCCTAAATAGAATAGTGGTTTCGAAACCATAATTCTGAAGTAGAAAAAATTATTCTGATTAATTTTTATAATTTATTGAGTGGTTAGATGCATGTGTTAGAATATCGATAGAAAATTTCATGCATTGCATGTCTAATTTGCCTATTAGGACTTAATTGCAAAAGTTGATAAATATGAGTTTTAGATGTTAAAGGATTTAATTGAAGAGCATAATTGAAGTAGAGGTCCTTAAATGGTAATTATACCATTAAATTTTCATTGACAAAAGTGGACATACATAGGTAGAAATAACCAAAGTTTTTAATGAAGGGTATTTTAGTCATTTGGTAATTAAAAGATTAAAAAAAGGAAAAAAGATGGCAAAATATGTCCATCTTCTTCATTAGAACAAAATTTCAAGGGTTCTCCATAGCTAGGGTTTGTTTCAAGCTTCTAAGCTCCATAGTAAGTGATTCCAAGCCCCGTTTTTAATGTTCTTTACGTTTTTAGAGTCCCGGTAACTTGATTTAGCTTATTCTAGCAATAATTTAACCTAGGGTTTATATTTGGAAAAAATACCCATAGGTGAAATGTGTTTATTTTCATTTTTTATTGTAGAATATGAAGCTTTAAATTGTGTTAAACAACTTTTGCTAAATGATTTTACGTGAAAACGAGTAAAATGACATAATCGGTAAAAATACCTAATGTTTATAACTACATGTTAGAGTGAGAATTTGATGTTGCCATAGAAGGGAAAAATGATCAGCATGTCATAAAACATAATAATTTTGGAAAAAAAAAATTAATTTTTGAGCTTTGGGAAAAAGTGTAAATATGCAAAAGTTTAAGGGAAAAATCGTAATTTTTCCAAAGTTAGAGTTAAGGACTATTTTGATAAATGTGAGTATTAAATCAGCTAAATGTGTTATTTTAGACCAAGAAAAACGTGGACTCGACCTTGATCGGGGAAAGGAAAAGATTGTGGACTAAATTGCAAAATTTCTTTATTTTGTACCGAGGTAAGTTCTGGTGTAAATGTAGTAACATAATTGTCATTTTAAGTAATTTAATGTTATTTATATGATATGATGATTAATATCATGAAATATTATGCTTTGTGGTTATTATTGAGTAATATGCAAATTATGTGTGCTACTTGTTAAATATGAATTGCTACCGAGTATCGGTTTCGATATTCTGTGGAAGACGGCAAAGATGTGTGATCGAGGAAAAAGCCCGTTTGAACCTTGGGAATAGATTAGAATACAAGTGACATGTCACTAAGATATTTGAGTTCCAAGCTCGTTGAGTTGAGTCCGAGTTCGTGAGATGTAACTAGGCATCCGAACTCGTTGAGTTGAGTCCAAGTTCACTTATGGATGCGAACGCCCGAGCTCGTTGAGTTGAGTCCGAGTTCACTTATGGGCGGGTTACATGGTAGCTTGGCTACATAATTTCTGCAGGCTATTGAGTTTGTCTAGCTGCGGGTATGGCACTTATGTGCATGAAATCCGTGTATTCGAATCATATTCCGATGTGTTCAACGGGTAAATCTTAAGTGGATAAGGTGAGTACTTAAAATGAAGGTGACATGTTGGTAAGTGTGGTGAATGAGAAAATTTGTACAGGTATGTACTTAACCCTCGGGTTGAGACTTCAATATAACAATAATATGGTAGGATCATGAATGAGAAATATGATATGAATGCTTTGGTGATATTATGCAAATGTGGATTTCGTATTATTGCATGGTTATGTTACTTGCTATTTACATGTGAACTTACTAAGCAATTATGCTTACTCCCTCCTCTCTATTCTTTGTAATTTTTTCAAGCCGGCTAGGAGATTGGGAACGGTCGGAGGCGCGCTCACACTATCAACAAACTATTTTGGTATAATGACTTGTATATTTTGGGAATATGGCATGTATAGCATTATAATCATTTTGTGTATATAATCTTATGATATGACTCATGGATGGCATGGAAATGTTTGAGAATGATTAACTATTGGAGTGGCTAATCAATATTATATTTGATAACACGTATGCTTTATGTGCTAACTAGTCTATAGAAATCCATAAAATGATGAAATTGGCTATAAAACAGAATCATACTGCGGCAGTGATGTGAGTTTGAAAAAGCACTAAAAATATTAGAGATAGAATTAGATGATGAATAAAATATGGAATTGAATCTTAATAAATCTATTTTCATGTGGAAGAAACAAAATAGGTAAAAGAGTTGTATTTTATGAGATATTTATGTTTTAGTGAAACAGGGTCAGAGTGATTTCTGGATTCCCTTTTCTGACTTTATAAATTCATCATAAATTGTGTAAAAATAATTAGGACTCACACTTTATATGTATGGATTCCTTATTGAGTCTATTTTTAACAGAAACAAACGAAATGGTTATTGGATCAATGTATAGGAAGAAATTTGATTCGTAGTGCACAGGGGTCAAAGTAGCCTACCCTGAAACAAGGGAGACTTTAACTAATAAATGTACTAATTGGCCCACCAAAAATTCTAGAAAAAAATTAGTAAGAAGATATATGAGTCTAGTTTCAAAGAAAATTTACAGAATTTTATTTTGAGTTTCGTAACTCAAGATATGATTTTTTTAGCAACTGTGACGCAGATGGATAGTTTACTACGAGAATTGTTTGAACTTGTTTAAATGCTAAAATAAGTTTAGTAATGTCTCATGCTCGACTCTGGTGACGGTCTCAGGTAAGGGGGCGTTACAGAAGAGCTCAAGACCGCATTGTGAAATGGTGAATGTCAAGTTAAACTTCTTGAGGCAAGCAATGAGCATTGCAAAGAATAGCTCCACTGGTCTCAAGATCAGATCAAAGATAGAGATCATGTCATGAGTGAAGTTGTGGCTCAAGTACGAAAAGTGCCTGACCATCTGCAAAACCTGACAGCTTAGGCCGATGTACTAAGTGTAAAATATGAGTCGGAATCAGATCGGGGCGGAGAGTTAGCTTGGCTTCTTTGGAAGGTTAAAGCTTTGGGCATTAGGATAAAGTCGTATATGTAATCTATTTTATGTAAAGAAATTTATTTTCTGCAAAGTTATTCTAATGAAATTGAATTAGAATTAATGCCTCTTTTGAATTTATTCATCTGCATTACATTTCATCATATGCATTAAATTTCATAAAAAGATCCTAATTAAGCAAAATTATTTCAGTTAATCTGGAAACCAACAAGAGTCAAACAACCAAATACCGCTACAATACCGGTCGCAAAACCAAAGCAATGGATTAGAGATTGGAAAGATTGGAACAAATGCAAAGAGATATGGAATAGCAATTGCAAGCACAGATGCAAGAGTAGTTAACTAGAAACCAACAAGACATGAGGGAACAAATGCAAGAATCCCAAAATAATATGATAAGTTAGTTGGCGCAATTGCTGGTAAGAGAACATGAAAAAGAGAAGAGCACTGTGGTTAACTCAGGGAACGATAATGAAGACCCTACCTATCCTTTAGGTTTTACTCCGATCAATGTCCAGGCACAACCAGAGGTGTACCCACGAGTGGTACCCGTCACTATTAGGCCCCAGCAATATCAGGCCAGCGCTTCAGTACCGATGAACTTTCCAACAGGCTCAGGCTATAATCAAAGGGATAATCTGACTAATCCCGTTGTCCCTGACCTTGATGACGTGGCAGGAATGGAAAAGGTAAGAATAGATCTGCCAAAACAACTCGAGAATCGGTGCAAATGGCTTTAAAAAAAATTCAAAGCAATAGAGACAGCTGACTACCATTGCGAGGTTGACGCCAAAGATTTAAGTTTGGTCCCAGATTTGATCCTCCCACCAAAATTTAAAACTCCAGAGTTTGAAAAGTACAACGGGACTAGTTGCCGCGAAGCTCACATCACAATGTTCTGTCGAAGGATGATAGGATACTTTAATAATGATCAGTTATTAATTCACTGCTTCCAGGACAGTCTGAGCGAGTCTGCTGCCAAATGGTACAACTAACTAAGTCGTACCTAAATACATTAATAGAAAGATTTGGCACAAGCTTTCATGAAGCAATATGGCCACGTGATAGACATAGCACCTGATCGAATCACGTTACAAAACATTGAGAAGAAACCAAATGAGAGCTTCAGGCAGTACGCTTAAAGATGGAGAGAGGTAGCGACGCAAGTCCAACTACCTCTTCTATAGAAAGAAACGATCATGCTTTTTATTAATACTCTGAAGGCTCCATTCATCAACCACATGCTGGGAAGCGCTACTAAGAGCTTTTCAGAAATAATGATGTCTAGAGAAATAATAAAAAATACGATAAGATGTGGGAAGATAGATGCGCGGGAAAGCGTCAAAAGATCAGCCCCGAAGAGGAAGAAAAATGAGATAAATAATGCAAGCATGTATAACAAGGGCTATGCGAAGCCAATCACTGTAAGCCAGTCGAGGACGTTTACTGCTAGCGATCAAGGCTCCCCGAGGTAAGGACCCTACCTAAGGCCAAATACAGAGAGGCTCTAGTTTACGCTTATCCTGATGTCATATAGGGAGTTGTATCAGAGCCTATTCGATGCTCATGTGGTGTCCCCTTTATACTTGAAGCCTATGCAACCCCTGTTCCCAAAATGGTATGACGCAAATGCCTAATGTGAGTACCATGCGGAGATAACGGGGCACTCGATCGAGAACTGCACTGCGTTTAAGAAGTTGATAGAAAGATTTATCAAAATGGGTATCGTAAAGTTCGATGACCCATCAGGACCTAACGTAGTACGAAATCCATTGCCTGATCATGCTAATAAAGGGATAAACACGATATTCGAGAGTGTAGGCAAAAGAATCAAAGCTGATGTGGCAGAAGTGAAAACCCCACTGAGTTGGGTTTGGAAATAAATGGTCGATGGAGGTTTTAATCACACAACATTCAGGGGAAAAGCCTAGAGAAGTGAGAAAATACTGTGAGTTTCATGCCGATGAGGTCATGACATCCAAGAATGCATCAAGTTCAGGACCACAGTGCAAAATTTGATGGACAATAAAGAGATGAAATTTTATGAAGAGATCAAAGGATCAGAAGGAGGAGAGGTTTACGCCTCAGAAGAGGGATCAACAGAAAGGATCCAAAAGGTTAATCACCTTGTGGTGATCATTTCATGACTCAGAAGCAATAAAGCCGGAACACAAATGGCACTGAGAGTCATAATCCAAAAACCTGTGTCTTTTCCCTACAAGGATAGCAAAAGGATTCATTGGAACTATGATTGCAATGTGACAATCCTGGGAGAGGAGAACCTGGTCAACACTTCAGAGGAGGGCCAAGATATAGGTTTCTATACACGCAGTGGGAGACGTTATGATCCTACGAATATAGGAATTAAAACTATTAAAGGAAAGGCCCCAATAGTCGAGCAAAAGAAGGAGAAGACGGTCAGGCTTGAATCACCAGTTAACGAGCCAGTAACTGAGAATGAAGCTAGGGAATTCTAAAAATTTTTAAAGTATAGCGAGTACAGTGATGTAGAATGGCTACATAAGCAACCTGCTCACACCTCAGTGCTAGCTTTACTCTTAAGCTCGGAGACACATCGGAGCGCATTGATGAAAGTGTTAAATGAAACTTACGTTGCTAACGATATCTCTGTAAAAAAACTGGACCGTCTAGTCAACAATATAAGTGCCGACAACTTCATCTTCTTCAATGATGATAAGATACCTCCGGGGTATAGGATCTACAAAGGCTCTGCACATCACCATCTGCTGCAAGGGATACACATTGCCGGGGGTATTGATTGATAATGGATTAGCATTGAGTGTCTTGCCCTTATCCACGCTGAATAGGTTGCCTGTGGATAGCTCTCACATGAAGACATGCCAAAACATAGTGAGAGCATTTGACAGTACTAAAAGGAGGGTAATGGGAAGGATCGAGATACCTCTCTTGGTTGACCCAAACACATATGAGGTGGACTTCTTGGTGATGGACATCAAGCCTTCTTACAATGTCTTGTTGGGGAGGCCTTGGATTCACTGGGCGGGAGTAGTGCCGTCGGCACTACACTAAAAGTTAAAGTTGGTAACTGAGGGTAGATTGGTAACGATAAACGCAGAGGAAGACATTATTGCATCCATTACCAGTGACACACCATACATAGGTGCGGATGACGAGGCAATAGAATGTTCGTTTCAATCACTGGAATTCGTCAATGCAACATTTATTGTCGAAGGGAACAAGAACCCAATACCCAAAATATCTAAAACTACAAAGATGGGCCTGCAATTGACAGTCGAAAAAGGAGCCTTATCAGGAAGAGGACTTGGAAGATACCTCCAAGGAAGGGTCGAGGCACCAATGTTGAAGGATAAACGAGACCACTTTGGCTTGGGATTTAAGCCAGATGCGAAACAAAGAAAGAAAGAGCTGAAAAAGAGGCAAGAAAGGAGGAGAGCACGTTTGAGCGGGAGTGAGACCAAATGGAAACCAATGATATTTCCTCATATATCCAAAACATTCATGTCAGGAGGGACTATTTTCTCTGAATGAAGCTCGACAAGAAAGGAGTCTGCCGAAGAAATGTTGGAAAATTTAAGCATTAACGCCATATCCTAGGAAGAAACGGGAGAATAAAGTCTATCAGGCATTTGCCATACGTGACTGAGAGCATTTTAAACAATTGGACCGCGGAGGAGATCCCTGTAACTTTTAAAATTAATTCAGAATAATGTTCAAAACAAGCTTATTGCTCTAAGCCTAGGGGCAATAAGAATCCTTTTGTGAAATAGGCTCTTGTCCAATATCGTTATTTCAATAAAAATGCATTTTTGTGTATCATCTTGAGCAAATATTCTTTTATTCTTTCCATTTCATTCATAATCATACCACACAAATAAATATTCTTAATTTTTTTTTCTTTGGATTTTTCTTCATCCCTATAACAGGTCTCCAGATATCAATGATATGAGTGACTCTGCTACTAACTCAGAGTCTCCTTTTGAGCAAGATATGTGTATGGAGGATTCTCAGGATTTTGAAGATGACCAAAACTGTAACCTATCTCCTGATTTGTTAAGGATGGTAGAACAAGATGAGAAACAAATCCTACCTCACAAAGAGTCAGTGGAGATTGTGAGCTTAGAAGAGGGAAAAGAGGTGAAAATTGAAGCTTGTATCAGCATAGAGACAAAGTGAGACCTCATTGAATTACTCCAAGAATTCAAGGATGTCTTCGCATGGTCATATTAGGACATGCCCCGGGTTGAATACTGACATCGTGGTACACTGACTCCCTATAAAGGAAGAGTGTAAGCCAGTTCAACAGAAACTCCGAAGGATGAGACCTGATGTTCTGTTGAAGATAAAAGAAGAGATCAAGAAGCAATTCGATGCTGGTTTCTTATAAGTGGTTAAATACTCAGAATGGGTAGCCAATATAGTCCCCGTTTCTAAGAAAGATAGGAAAGTGCAAATGTACATGGACTATAGGGATTTGAACAAGGCCAGCCCAAAAGACAATTTCCCATTGCCTCACATCGATACCTTAGTGGATAACATGACAAGTTACTCACTTTTCTCCTTTATGGATGGCTTCTTGGGATACAACCAGATAAATATGCATCCTGAAGACATGGAAAAAGCCACATTCGTAACCACATTCGTAACCACATGGAGAACGTTTTGTTATAAGATGATTGCAAAATCTAGAACAAAAAAAGAGCATGTGCAAGTCCTGAGAAAACTATTCTTAAGATTAAGAAAGTTCTAGCTAAAGCTCAATCCCACAAAATGTACCTTCGGGGCTAGGTGAGGAAAGTTGTTGGGATTCGTAGTCAGTGAAAAGGGGATTGAGATTGACCCAGATAAAGTTAAGGCCATATAAGAATTACCTCTGTTGCGCACTCAAAAAGAAGTTCGAGGTTTCCTAGGAAGACTAAATTAAATTGCCCTGTTCATTTCACAACTAACGGAGAAATGTGACCCTATATTCCGTCTCCTTAGGAAACACAACCCAGGTGTATGGGATGAGGAGTGTCAGAGAACTTTTGATAAGGTCAAGCATTACTTATCCAATGCCCTAGTACTGATGCCACCTTACCTAGATAAGCCATTGATACTATATTTGGCATGTTTGAAAACTCCATGGGATGCGTGCTAGGCCAACATGATGAGTCAGGAAGAAAAGAAAAAGCAATATACTATATCAATAGGAAATTCATTGAATGTGAGACAAGATATTTGCTGATTGAGAAGTTGTGTTGTGCTTTAGTTTGGACAACCCAAAGACTGAGACAGTACATGTTGTACCACACAACTTGGCTCATCTCAAAACTAGACCCTCTGAAGTACATGATGGAGTTAAATGCTTTGAATGGAAGAATGGCTTGATTAGAAATTTTACTTTCTGAGTTTGACATAGTTTATGTAAACCAGAAGGCTGTAAAAGGGAGTGCAATAGCAGATTTTCTGGCCAGTAGAGCTCTAGAAGATTATGAGCCTTTGTGTTTTGAGTTCCCAAATGAAGATCTAATGTATGTTGCAACCACTGAAGAAGGTGCTCAAGAGGAACATCCTTGGAAACTAAACTTCGATAGGGCCTCTAACGCTGTGGGTAATGGAATTGGGGCGGTCTTGGTATCCCTAAACGGATATTATTTTCCTTTTACTAGTAAATTGGATTTTGATTGCACAAATAACATGGTGGAGTACGAAGCGTGCATCATAAGTATTTGTGCGGCCATTGAACACAAAATTAAGGTGCTAGAAGTATATGGGGATTCTGCACTAGTGATCTATCAGCTCAAAAGCAAATAAGAGACCCCAAATTGATCAATTACCGAAAGCTAGTTTTGGAGTTAATTGAGGAGTTTGACGACATCACTTTCTGTTACCTCCCGTGAGATGAGAACCAAATGGCTGATGCTTTGGCTACTTTAGCTTCTATGATCAGAGCAAACAAGCAAGAGGACGTGAAGCCTATCCGAATAAGTATTTATGAGGCTCCGGCTCATTGCTACAATATCAACGAAGAAGAAGAAAAAGATGATTACCCTTGGTATCACGATATATTGTGATATGTGAGGAATTGTGAATACCCAAACCAAGCAACTGAGAATGATAAAAGGACATTGAGAAGGCTCGCTAATGACTATGTCTTAGACGGAGAGATCCTATATAAAAGAAAGAAGGCTCAGGTGCTGCTAAGATGTGTGGACGCTGTTTAGGCTAAACAAATCTTGGAAGAGGTCCATGAGGGTGTCTGCAGAACACACACTAATGGTTTCACAATGGCCATGCAAATCATGAGATTTGGATATTATTGGTCCACTATGGAAGGAGATTGCATCAGCTATGCCAAGAAGTGCCATAAATGCCAAATTTATGGAGATAAAATTCATGTACCTCCTTCACCTCTTCATGTCATAACTTTTCCATGCCCTTTCTTCATGTGGGGTATGGACATCATTGGGCCAATCTCGCCAAATGCGTCTAATGGGCATCGATTCATCTTCGTAGTCATTGATTACTTTACCAAGTGGGTAGATGTCACTTCTTATGACAATGTCACAAAGTTGGTAGTCAGCAAATTCTTGAAGAAAGAGATCATATGTCGATATGGGATGCCAGAGAGGATCATATCAGACAATGCACTGAGCTTGAACAATAGTACGATAGTGGAGGTCTGCAGTCAGTTCAAAATTAAACGCCACAACTCATCGCCATATCACCCAAAGATGAATGGTGCGATGGAAGCAGCCAATAAGAACATCAAGAAGATCGTGGGGAAAATGACTGAGACCTATAAAGATTGGCATGAGAAATTGCCGTTTGCTCTCTATGCCTATCTAATATCAGTCAGAACCTCTATCGACGTAACGCCTTTCTCTTTGGTTTATGGAATGGAGGTGGTTCTGCTTATTGAAGTTGAGATTCTCTCTTTACGAGTTTTTTTAGAATTAAAGTTATATGAAGCAGAATGAATCCAGTCTCGATATGATCAGCTAAACTTGATTGATGAAAAAAGACTCAAAGCTATCCATCATGGTCAGATGTACCAAAAGTGGATGATACGGGCTTATAACAAGAAGGTTTTTCCTAGAGAATTCCATGAAAAAGACCTTGTTTTGAAAAAGATCCTCCCCATACGAAGGGACTTTAAAGGAAAATGGATGCCAAACTGGGAGGGACCTTATGTAGTGAAAAAGGCATTCTCTAGAGGAGTTCTGATTTTAACCAATATGGATGGAAAAAACCTGCCCAATCTTGTGAATTCAGATTCAGTCAAGAAATACTTTACCTAAAAAAAAAGAAAAAAAAGGGAGAGGCTAAGGTGAAAACTCACAAAAAGGCACTTTGAGACCAAAAGGGTTTTGAGTTGAAAACCCAGGAATGAGAAATTCAAATTTTGATCGAAGATGGGGCATGCGGTAGTCTTATCTTCTCTAAATTAACAAGAAGGAGGGATGCTGTAATATCCTGAATTAGGGCTTAATCGGAATAGTGGTTTCGTAACCACAAATCCGAGATAGAAATAATTATTTTATAATTATTTTGATGATTATGATATGATTGCATGATTGTGTGAAAATTTCGTGATGAAATTCTATGCCTAAAGTGCTTAAATTGAAAGTAGGGACTAAATCGAATAAGTTGCAAAACTTGCATTCTAGAAGTTTTTAGTATGAAATTGTTTTGGAATATTAATGAGGAGGTCTTAAATAGCAATTTGACCAATTTTAAGTTCATGGACAAAATTAGGACATGGAAGGAATTTTTGGAAAGTTTAGTAGTAAGGGTATTTTGGTCATTTAGTTATTAAAATGAATTAAAAACAAAATTAAAAGCCAATTTTTGTCCATCTTCTTCATTAGGCCGAAATTTCAAGGGTTCTCCATAGCTAGGGTTTGTTTCAAGCTTCCAAGCTCCATAGTAAGTGATTCCAAGTCCCGTTTTTAATGTTCTTTACGTTTTTGGAATCCCGATAGCTCGATTAAGCTTATGTTAGCAATAATTCAACCTAGGGTTTATATTTGGAAAAATACCCATAGGTGAAATTTGTGTATTTTGATTTTTTATGATAGAATATGAGGTTTTAAATTATGTTAGACAACTTGTGCTACTCGGTTTTGAGTGAAAACGAGTAAAAGGGCTTAATCGGTAAAAATACCTAATAGTCACAAGTATATGTTAGAGAGAGAATTTGATGTTGCCATAGAAGGGAAAAGTGATCAGCATGTTATAAAACATAAGAATAAGGAATAAAGTTTAATTCCCGAGCCTAGGGGCAAAAGTGTAATTATGCAAAAGTTTAGGGGCAAAAGTGTAATTTTTCCAAAGTTCGTATTAAATGCTGTTTTGATGAATGTATGTATTAAATAAGATTAATTTGGTATTATAGATCAAGAAAAACGAGATTCAAGTCGCGATCGAGGAAAAGAAAAGATTGTGGACTAAATTGCAAAATCTTTATATTTTGGTACCAAGGTAAGTTCATGTGTAAATGTAGTAACATAATTGTCATTTTAAGCAATTTAATGTTGTTTATATGATATGATGCTGATTATTATCATGAAATATTATGCTTTGTGGTTATTGTTGAATAATATGTAATTATGTGAATTACTTGATGAGTATGAACTATCACCGAAGTACCAATTTCGATATTCCGTGGAAGACGGCAAAGATGTGTGATCGAGGAAAACGCCCGTTTGAACCTTAGGAATAGATTAGGATACAAGTGACATGTCACTAGGATGGTTGAGCATCCGAACTCGTTGAGTTGAGTCCGAGTTCACTTATGGATACAAATGTCCGAACTCGTTGAGTTGAGTCCGAGTTCGTGAGATGTAACTAGGCATCCGAACTCGTTGAGTTGAGTTCGAGTTCACTTATGGATGCGAACACCCGAGCTCGTTGAGTTGAGTCCGAGTTCACTTAGGGGCGGGTTACATGATTTCTTGATTACATATGAGGCACTTATGTGCAAATTATCCGTGTATCCGAGTTGTATTCCGATGTGTTCAACGGGTGAAATTTCTAGTGAAATGAAAGAACACTTAAGATGCAAGCGACGTTTTGGTAAGTGTTGTGAAATGGACACTTTGGACAGGTATGTTCTTAACCCTCGGGTTGATAATATATACAACAACGATAAGGTAGTAAGATGATGAATGATGTTTAGAAATATGATATATGTTTTGGTGATACCATGCTAAAGTTGTTTGGTATATTTGTATTGTTATGTTACTTGTTATTTACATATGAACTTACTAAGCATTTATGCTTACTCCCTTCTCTTTATTTACTGTAGTTTTGAACAAGCCAGCTCGGGAATCGGGACGGGTCGAAGGTTCGATCACACTATCCAAAGGACTTTCATCTGGGTAAATGGCTTGTAAAACTTAAGTATGGCATGTATAGCAATATACTTATTTTGTGTAAATAATTTTATGATATGGCCATGTTTGGTTGAGAAAATGTTTGATATTGATAAGTCATGGTGATGGCTAATTTAGATCATGTTTGATATTATGGAAGTTTAATAGGTTATCTAGTTCATAAAAATTCATGGAAAGATGAAACTTGCCTTAAAAGAATATTGCTGCAGCAATGACATGAATTTGAAAAATCACTAAAATAGTATAAATGGAACTAAATGATGAGTAAGTTATGAAATTGAAGCTTAATGAGTCTTTTTCATGTGGATTGAACAAAACAGGCATATAAATTATATTTTATGAGATATTTAAACTTTTGTGAAACAGGGCTAGAGTGATTTTTGGATCCCCTGTTCTGATTTTAAAAATTCATAATAAATTTTAAAAAAATAATTAGAAGTTTTTCTTTTATGTACAGGTTCTTTGTTGAGTCTAGTTTTAAGAGAAACAAACCTCATAGTCATTTAATTTCTGTATAGAGAAATATCTGATTCGTAATACACAGAGGTCAGAGCAGTCGAACCCTGAAACAGGGGAGACTTTAACTAATAAACTGTACTAATTGGCCCAACCAAAAATTCTAGAAAAAAATTAGTAAATAGATATATGAGTCTAGATTTATGGAAAATTTACGGATCTAGATTTCGAGTTTCATAACTCGAGATATGATTTTTCTTGTAACTGTGACGCGGATAGTTAGAAAGCTGTGAATGTAGAAATAAATGATTTGAAGTTCTTAATTTGATAAATATTGTTCGGTAACCCCTCAAGCTCGACTCCGGTGATGGTCTCGGGCATGGGGGCGTTACATTTGGTGGTATCAGAGCAGGTTTAGTCGGTTCTCGGACTATGTGTTGTATGTACGGATTTTGCTATACATGCCATATGTATGAATTGTGATAGTGTGACGACTTCTGACCTTTTTAAATGATTTTTATATAGTAAATGGATCCCGATCCAGCTATGGCAGATGAAGTAGAGAGTAATGCGCCAGCTCCGGCTGAAGGGGCAGCGCCGACTGAAAACCCACCTCCTACTGTTGGTCAGGGAGGAGGAGAAAGGGATCGGGAAGCCTTTCTCCAAATGATGAGTGCATGGTGATGGCTATGTTTGGTTGAGAAAATGTTTGATATTGATAAGTCATGTTTGATTGAGAAAATGTTTGATATTGATAAGTCATGGTGATGGCTAATTTAGATCATGTTTGATATTATGGAAGTTTAATAGGTTATCTAGTTCATAAAAATTCATGGAAAGATGAAACTTGCCTTAAAACAGAATATTGCTGCAGCAATGACATGAATTTGAAAAATCACTAAAAATAGTATAAATGGAACTAAATGATATGGTCATGTTTGGTTGAGAAAATGTTTGATATTGATAAGTCATGGTGATGGCTAATTTAGATCATGTTTGATATTATGGAAGTTTAAGCTTAATGGAACTAAATGATGAGTAAGTTATGAAATTTAAGCTTAATGAGTTTATTTTCATGTGGATTGAACAAAACAGGCATATAAATTATATTTTATGAGATATTTAAACTTTTGTGAAACAGGGCCAGAGTGATTTTTGGATCCCCTGTTCTGACTTTAAAAATTCATAATAAATTTTACAAAAATAATTAGAAGTTGTTCTTTAATGTACAGGTTCTTTGTTGAGTCTAGTTTTAAGAGGAACAAACCTCATAGTCATTTAATTTCTGTATAGAGAAATATCTGATTCGTAATACACAGAGGTCAGAGCAGTCGAACCCTAAAACAGGGGAGACTTTAACTAATAAACTGTACTAATTGGCCCAACCAAAAATTCTAGAAACAAATTAGTAAATAGATATACGAGTCTAGATTTAGGGAAAATTTACGGATCTAGATTTCGAGTTTCATAACTCGAGATATGATTTTTCTTGTAACTGTGACGCGGGTAGTTAGAAAGCTGTGAATGTAGAAATAAATGATTTGAAGTTCTTAATTTGATAAATATTGTTCGGTAACCCCTCAAGCTCGACTCCAGTGATGGTCTCGGGCACAGGGGCGTTACAGATGCTACATCTTAGGGCATCAACAAAGTACTCTTAGTCTTCTAAACACATATCAAGTTCAAAGGGTCCTCAAGAAGTTTTGTGCAGAGAAGCTCATGCTACGATATCTGGGGCACCTATTTTCATTTTATTCATTTTGTATCTTAGGAAAATTTGCTATCTTGATTACCTTATTCATTTTGAGCTTTGCTCTCAATAAAATTCCATCTTGTCCATTGCGACAATCTTTTTCAAGCATTTTTCACTGAAATAACGATTAATGGACTAATAATACTCAAAAAAAAAATGAGTACTACATATTACTCCGAAATGCTTCTAAAAAGTACAAGGACCTAAAACGGAACCAATTAGTTAGAACAAACCCAAATTCAAAGGTTGGAAAACATTGGGGAAAGAATAGCCCCAAATTATTATTCTTCGGGTTTTTTGCCAGAGATACCAGCTGAAGAAAAAGGACAGATTAATACATTAATGATAAAACCTCGATGAACAACGAGCAATGCCAATGTAAGCATTAAAAGAAGATCATGCTAAAAATGACATTTTTTCATTCATGCAAACATCATTCATATGCATCTAGTTAGGAGTATTTGATTCATTATGATCATGACATCTTAATTATTTGGCATAAATAGACCCATGAAATAGATTCAATAGGTCATGTTCCCCCAAAGAATGGCGTAACAGACCAGAGAAACTAAAAATCCTATACCCTTGAAGATGCAGTGAGATGGATTGAAATCACCATGGTGAATCTTATCTCCCTGAAGTTGCAACAGAGCAAATTAAAGCCACGAATCTCATCTCCCTAAAGTTGAAGTGGAACAGGTTGAAGTTATAAGTCTTATCTCCCTGAAGTCGCAGTGGAGCAGACTGAAGATAGCGAATCTCATCTCCCTGAAGTTGCAGTGGAGTAGATTGAAGACACAAACCTTATCTCCTTAAAGTTGCAGTGGAGCAGGTTGAAGTTATAAGTCTTATCTCCCTGAAGTTGCAGTAGAGCAGATAGAAACCACTAGTCTCATCTCGCTGAAGTTGCAGTGGAGTAGGCTGAAGCTAGCAAATCTTATCTTCCTGAAGTTACAGAGAATAAAATTGAAAATACGTCTCATCTCACTAAAGTTGCAATATAACAGATTAAAGCTACAAGTCTAATCTCACTGAAGTTGCAGTGGAGCAGATTAAAACTACAAGTCTAGTCTCTTTGAAGCTATAATAGAGTGGAGCAAAGCACTAATTCCTATACCACTAAAGTTGCAGCAGGATGTAATGAAACTCTTTGAGAAAGAGAAATACCAAAGAAGTAAAGTTTTGGCAAGACTAGGAAAAATTGGCCCTTTTGAAGTCTTTGCTCTATTCTCGTTACATGACAATGAGCAAAGAGGGGCAGCAGTAATGGGCCAATTTTGGACTGGCCAAATTATAAAATAAAAACCAAATGAATAAACAAAAATCTAAATATTTTTTTACAGGCCATTAAATGACCCAAAACCCAAACTCAAACCTAGCCCAATTACAGCCCACTACCCAGTTACAAGACCAAACGAAACTCTAGCCCACAACAGACAAAACATTTCAGCAAAAAATAAACCCTAGCCCCCTTAACTAGCGCTGCACACCACCCTCAGCCGCTGTACGCATGTCTGTCACCACCTTTCCGCGCATCTGACGTCTCTGACACCTGCCAAGGCAAAATCCACACGCAAGCAATATAAACAACAGAGAAACAAACAAAGAGAAAAACAAAAAAAAAACAAAAGGAAGAAAACAAATGAATTGTAATCGGCTATAAAGGCTGCAATCTCTTCATTGTAATTTTTTTTTACGCGTATCAGAAATCAAAAACAGAATAGAAACTTTAGAAGGTTGATTTCGATCTATTCTTTGTGATTTCAGTTTTCTTATTTATTTCTGTTTTGTTTTATTTTATCTTTTTTTTAACTTACTTTAAAACATAAAAAAGGTGAATAAAAAGAAAGGAGAAAGGAAAACTTACCCGGATCCTCGTAGCCCCATCGTCGGAGACCTCTTCTCCATCGTCGGAATCGACCCAAGGAGAGGGTGGGGATTCCTTCTCTTTTGATTTTTTTCGGTCTAGGAAGACCTCACCATTGACCTTGCTTTAAAAAGGGTTAAAAACCCAATTTCATGCGACTCCGGCCATTGCCTACTGTGGAGCCACGATAGTCTGACAACGTGCGATGATGGGTTTTATAAACCTTAGCAGAGAAAATAAATGGGAAGGGGGCCGTTTTCTTTTTTTTTTTAAAAGGGGAAGAAATGGCAAAAAAATGAAAATTTTGATATAAATAGGAGGCACAAAATGGTGCCGTTTTGCACCTAAATGCCCAGCGCCGAAACGGCGTCGTTTAGGGCATATTCACGCGCGACCCGACCTTCTCTAGGGCGGATCTGCACATTTGCCATTTGAGATATTTATCCCCTTGGCCCCTCCGCTTTATGGATTGTTCCGATTAAGTTTTTTTTTCATTTTCTTTTTGTTTTAAAATTTGACCATGAAATTTATCGCTCGCTTAAAATTGGTCCCTCACCCACTGACTCGCTGAAAATGAAACGCGTGTCTAGAGTTTGAGTCATTTGCCGAATCGGGCCTCGATAGTTTTAGCGCGCTTAAATTTGGTCCCTAGTGACCTTTTCTGTTATTTATAATTTATACCTTAAATTTCGATTCAATTTCAACCTAGTCCTAGTCTTTTTAATTTATTTATTTATTCATTTATTCAGTTTTTTTAGGAACTGTTTTATTATTATTTATTTTAAGTTGTTTTTCTCATATTATTTATTTTAAATCGTTTTATTATTATGTATTTTAAGTTTTACATATTTTAAACTATTATTCATTTTAAATTTTATACATATTATTTATTTTAAACTATTATACATATTATTTGTTTTGAAGTTTTTTTATATATATTTTTTTTATTTTAAACTATTATATATATATTATCTATTTTAAATTTTTTTATATGTTAGTTAGTTATACTGTTTTATTTGTTAATCGTTTTAAATTCCTTATTATTATTATTTATTTGAACTTTCAATATATTATTCATTTTAAAATATTTTTATATACTCTTTATTTTAAACTATTTTATATATTATTTATTCAAAATTTTCATATATAGTATTTAATTTAAACTATTTTACATGTTATTCATTTTGAAATTTTATATTATTTAATTTAAGCTCTTTTATTATTTATTTTAAGTTTTATACATTATTCATTTGAGACTTTTTGTATTATTTATTTATAGTTGTTTCATTTATTATTTACTTTAAACCATTTTATTTATGTTAAAATTTTTCATATATGTTGTTTGTTTCATTTTTTTGTGACTGTGAATATTGATATTAAAAATGACATACATTGTGTGAATATTGTCATTATATGCTTTAGGAATTATTTATTAATATTTTCATGTTGTTGACGTTCATTGACATATAATTCAATTCATGTATTATTATTCCATGTTGTATTACCTTTTATTTTATTTCGTTTAAATCATATCATGTATTAACCTCCAATGTATTTATCCAATATAGACCGTTTTGGTTTTACTCCAAACAAAATAAACGCGCATTGATAAGTGTTGTACTCATTACTATTCAAAAAGGACAATCTTCAAAATAAGGCAATATTTCGCATTTCGGGAATTTAAGAAATCGTACCCTAACTTACGGGGTTTCGATTTTCTTGTTAAACCTAAATAGCCAAATATCCTTTTAGATTTCAAAATACTTGATAAAAATTAAAGGCAAACTTGTTCTTGAGGGTTCAAATGTCGTATCCTAACTTACGGGATGTGACATTTTATTATCTCGAGACGAGCGGGCCTTTGATGCTCGTTTTAATTTAATTCAAGCTTTTTTTTTAAAAATGAACATTAATAGAAAGGGATTGTTTTTTAAAATCTTTTCAAACTTTTAGCTTTCAACATTAAAACATTAATTAATTAAATTTGGTACCAATTTTGGGCGTGACGAGGGTGCTAATCCTTCATCGCACGTAATCGACTCCCGAACCTGTTTTCTCAAATTTTGTAGACCAAAACTGCTGTTTTAGTAAATTGAAATATTTTATTAAAACAATCAAATTATTAGGTGATCCGATCACATCTCAAAAAATCGGTGGCGACTCCATTTTCGTTTTTAAATAAAAGTCGACTCTTTTTCAAAAAAATGGTTTCGACAATAGTGTGATTGAAGCTTTTGATGTAACTAGATCCCCGATGCTAGCTTGGCAGCACTATAAGGAAAGAAAAGAAAGGAGGGTAAGTGTGGGAGCTTAGTAAGTACATATATGCAAATAAAGTGTAATTATAAGAAAATCATATGCATCCAACGGTAGGTTGTCATGCTCAGAAAATATAAATCACTTAACGTCTCTATCTTACTCTTCTTTTCATTCATGTATGCTTAATACACCTAGTTCTTTACTCAGGTCCTAACCATGAGTTCAGTATACATACCTCATCAAAGTATTCACCAACTAAATCTTCAGGTTACCTGTTGAACTCTCAAAATACATATGGATACGTGAGGACTTTGTGTCTAAATGCCTTATAAGAAATCAGGGCTACCTCGTGCTATGAAATGCTCACATTTGAGCTACTCGCGGGCCTTTTTATCAAGTCAGGACCTGGACCCCATAGCTATCATGTAACGTCTGCTCATTGAACCACTCACGGGTCTGTACACAAAGTCCTGGACCCACGTTACCTATAGCATTTATCTCATGAACTCAGACTCAACTAAGAGTTCAGGCCACATAATTTTCATAACATGCCCCTTTGTATCCTATGCTATGTCTAAGGTTCAACGGGACTTCATATCTAATCGAATAGCATCACATATGCTCACATTGTAATTTACTTGCATAACATGTCATTTAAACATTCATGGCAGCAATTAGAATTTAGATACATACCAACAATAAGCTAATTACACATGTATATTATTAAAATGTACCAAAGTAAGCTTCAATAACACATTATTTACATATGTACCTACCTCGATACAAAATGATGAAGACGAGCTTAATCATCGTAAACTTTGTTCTTACCCCGATCAAGACCTGAATCATGTTTCTCTTGATCTAAATTAATAAAATTCATTTATTTCATCAGCATATCAATTTAAAAACCTGAAAGTTTATAATTGGGCAAAATGACTATTTTGCCTCTAGACTTTCACAAAATGACCATTCATTTTTCCCCTAGACTTTCACAAAATGACCATTTTACCTTATGCTCGAAAATCAATTTTTATTGAATTTCTTCATATTTTAAACCTAGTTGATTACTTTATATACCAGAAGCAATCCAAAATTTTCATTATTTCACACATTTATTATCTATTTTACAACTCATGCAAAAGAGTCCCTATTAGGGTTTTCATGAGAAATCCCTTCACAAAAGTTGTTTATTACTTATCAAAGGATCATATTCTTCCATAAAAATTCAGAAAACAACCTAAATGCTCTCATAGAAAAACCCTAGACCTTCAACCATTTTGCAAAATAGTCCTCTCATTTAAAAGCTTTTGCTTCAAAGGGTCAAAAAATGTAAAAATCATCAAGAAAAGTCATGAAAACCACTTACTTGTGAAGGCTTAAAGTTACTGAAATTTTCAAGCTTCAAAAACCCCTCTAATGGCAATTTTTTTGGTGGAATAAGAAAGAGTGAAAAAAAATGAAACCTTTTGTTGTTTATTTTAGTCAAGCTAATCAAAATTAGTGACCAAACATCACCTAATTTTGACTTTCCCATCAATTTGTCCCCTATGGCCGGCCAACCTAAGAATTATGGGGTCTAATTGCTCTTTAAGGCCCCCAAATTAGGTTCTTTAGCTAATTGACACTCTTATCTAGCAAAACAGGACTTTTGCACATTATGCAATTTAGTCCTTTTTCACAATTAGGCAAGCAATCGCTAAAATTAATTCATAAAAATTTTCATGTACTTATCTAATCATGCTACAATACATAAAATGATATTTAAAATAATTTCCATGACCTCGACTTAGTGGTTCTGAAATCACTATTCTGACTAGGCCCAAAATCGGCCTGCTACACCCAAGCCTTCAGGAACCTATAATTAACATTCCAGAGCCAAATTTCAGTGTTAAAGCGAGTCTTAAACGAAGCTAAACCGAGATATTAAACTCAAAATCTCCATCCTCCTTACCTTCACTTGAGTGATAGCATATCCACACCACTTTAACCGATACATTCCAACCCTTAACCTTCTCTCATGAAATAGTAGACTAAGTCACCAAAAATCCATAAACCAAATTTACAGTACAGTTACGAAAGACTTACCAACAATTCACGAGAGAGCAACAGAGAAGACGAAGACTAGAGGTCGGCAACAAAAATTAAAACAGTAGATGGGGGTGGCAGCAAAAGAAAAGTGGCATGAGAACAGAAAAGGAAAAAACTAAAAATTTGGTGTGTTTTTTTGAAAGAAAAGATTTATCAGAAAAGAAAAAACGTTAACCCCCAAAACCACATCCCTTAATTCTCTCTACCAAATCCCCAGTACTCAGAATTCTATCGCCACTCAAAGCAAAAATAAAGCCAAAGCAGGGAATTGAACTTAGGACCTCATACAATGAAACACTCCACTTAACCACCAAACCACTAGGCCCATTCTGATATCATTTTACCAATAGTAACTTAAAAGCATACCGACCTCAGTGAGAGCTTTATTCATAAAAAGGCCAAAATTTTCCCAAGTTGTGACTTGAACTTGGGACCTCCCACACACACCCAGTACACATAACCACTGAAGCGGTTTTAGAAACACATACAGATATTTTTGTGCTCCAAAATCACATAAGCTGGATTTAAAGAAATTTGGGGCGTTACAATATTGAAAGATGTGTCGGGCAACAAAAGCATAAAAAATTTAAATCGATAGTTGCATACTTATTCTTCAGTCACGGGCATGGTGCCGCCTACCATTTTTACATCTTCGAGTAAACTTCCTTTATCAATTCCCATTTGTAATAAGGTAAGATTTATTTAATAATATATTTATCATATGAATAGATGGAACAATGACGTGTGTCATACGAGTATACCTAACAAGCTTGAAGATATCCAACTATTTTTAGATAAACGATTAGAAATTGAGGTTAGTTTTTGAAATTTTCAATTATATAATATTTACATTAGGATTTGAAATTTAATATTAGGTACATAACAAAATTTATAATTTCATACTGTAGTTTGAATGAATGCCATACTTTGATCCAAAAATTCAAGAATGCATCTTGATCAAATTGTTGTTGAATTTCAATGTCTGGCACGTCAAAGTGCCATTGATAGATTTTACAATGGTTGAGATGCACGAATCTAATCAAGTGATGTGCCAGTTCAAGTTTATGCAAAGTGTTTCGTAGTCACCTTAAGAGCTCAGTGAACTTCACAAGATTGATTTAAGGGGGAAAACCAATGAAGATTGGCCTAAATTCTATGCCAAATATATCTACATCAGGAAACATAGGTACGATTTCATAACTATGCGCGAACCAATTGTCCGACTAGATTTGACAACCTCTTTGGATCATATGACATGGTTTAGACTTCATAGTAAGTTATATCTATTGCTAGAGGAGGAAAGGAGTGAACAAATTCATCATAGAATGCCAACACGACTCTATATGGGGCCATGTTCGAGAGTACATGCATTGGGTTTATCATCATCAGCTCCAACCCTAAATACTATACTTGTAACACCCCAAACTCGGGCTAGATGTTATGGCCGAACCTGGCGTGTCACATTGAAGTGTTTTTCGAAAACCTTGTTTTCATTGAAAACCCTTCTTTAAAATAACAACCTTGAGTAAAATCCTAGCTTGTATTTGTTGCTTTCAAAGTAAGGTGTATTAAAAAAAACTATTCCTTCTTGTATGATAATAATTACTTTGTAAAATCTCTTTCAGTTGCGGAAGCTTTATTTAAAACATATGATCTATGAAAACTTGTCATTTAAAAATTAAGTTACGGAAACGTAGTATTTAAAAAAAAACAGTTATGGTGTAGGAAAAACCATGTTCTACTTCTAACAAATATAAAACATAAAAAATAATAATCCTAATTTGAAATAATAACCAAAGGAAAGGCCTTATTACACCCTAAATTAAAAAAAATTAAAATCAATATATTAAAAATTACATAAAAGACTAAGTATAATCTTTTTGCTAGTTGGCCACCTCCGAGTCCCTGAGGATCACCTGAAAAAAAATTAAAAGGAGGGGTTGAGTTTGGAAAACTCAGTGTGTACAACCCTCAATGAGTATAAAGAAATCATCCGTCATTTTGGGCTTGAGCCTAATTCAGTAATGGTGGCCTTTGGGACTTAGCCCGTGTTAGCCTCAGTTGGCCCGAAGCCCACATCTCAATAATATCACAATAATATCATACATGCAATGCTGTGCAACCCACCCCAATAATCCAACCGCTACACACCAACTCCGTCCCCCGGTACACATCATGTAGGGATATAAATATTGACCCACCCATTTGATACACATCAATGGTAGCCCGGTTGCGGTACTACCTTCATTGCAACAATCTGCTAATCAAATATTGGGCTTCATAGCCATCGGTGGATCCACAATCGTCAAGCAACCATGCGATCCTTATATACTTCCGCCATTCCATAATTCCCAACCCATATACAACCTAAACAGAATATCATATGAATGCAGCAGGTATACATATAACATCCATAAATTTTACATTCAACACATAGGGGTATTTTAGTCATTTTTTACCCTTAGGGGCATTTCGGTAATTTCTCTTTATCACGGGTTTATTACCTATCTCAGCCCGTTAACAAGTCCCCGTTGGCTAAAGTGAATAGATACTATGTGTCGGGTAGGATTCCAGTGAAGAGGAGGTGAGTCATTAAGACCGCTTAAGTACCAAGCTCTCCCTAGATCCAATCCTAGACATGCATATACCCATTGCCACACTTTAACTCTATGACTTGTCCACAGTCACGATTAATTAATTAATTAATTAAGTTTTATGTCTGTTTAAGCAGTTATCAGATACTAGGCCTAAAACCCCTTACAAAGCCCAAACAAGTCTACAAACATTTATATGGCCCACTAGGCCCAATCTCATTCATATGACCCATTAGGCCCAAATCACATTCATATGGCCCATCTTGCCCGAATCAATTCCAAGCCATGTAACCAACATGGCTAGTTCATCACTTATTATCAAATCAACAAATTTGCTTATTTTGGGCCCACGACCCGTCAAACCCATTTAGCCCATTCTGGCCGAGATGGCCTAAGTACAGCCCAAATCCATGAGATCGCTTATGGAGCCTCTGTCAACGTATCGATTTCCCCTTTATGAGTGTTCGCGCACTCGCAAGACTATAGTAGCCAGACTTTCGGCATTTTGGCATTTTGACTTTTCGGCATTTTGGGATTTGCCGATCTAACTGTGTGCGGTGTATGTACACACCTTTCGGCTTTATATCAAGCTATCACAGGGTAGAAGTACACACCTTATCCCTTGGATTACTAAGTATTCATAATCGCCCAAACCTATATTCAACATTATACTCCATTAGTCACATCCTATTAATTCAAAATAAATCCACTACTTACCGAAGAACAACCTATACTTGCCTTGACTAGATTGATCTGCTGCGATCTGCCTACGTAACTTGAAATCTGACGTAGCCCCCTTCCACATCCAGGCAGAAAGTCCCTAACGGTTGACACCTTACGTCGCTTAAACTTGGGAGCCTTTATCCCAACGTCTCTGCTAGAACCCATTTTTTTCCATCAACTAATACTTAGCCATCGATCACACTCTTGAATGAGAGGGAGAAAGAGAAATAAATGGAGAAACCATAGGTTAACGAAAGTAATGGTATTGGAAAGGATAAAGAAAAACTGGCTTTTAAGAGTGTAGAAACGAAAGAACTTAGAATTATTTAACAAAAGCCGAAGAAGATCTAATTCACTTACCAATCGCGAGATCGCTTGCCAACAAGAAATCAACCCCCAAAGTGTATGAATCGACTCTTAAATGAAAAAGAAGCAACCGGCTAAGTTAAAGAGGGAAGAGGTTGATTTGATTAAAATAGGGAAGAAAAGATCAAGAGTTTGGCTTAAAGAAAAGAGGAGATGAAGGGTTTGAGATTACTCAGGTATTTGCAAAAAAAAAAAAAACAAAACAAAAGAGTCATGAGGTTGGAAGAAATTTCCCCCAAGAATATGCGACTGGAGCACAAAAAAACAGCAAATGCCCTTACTTGCCCATACGACACACGTATATATACTAAAAAAAATACAAACCTATACTCCCCAATCGACTTAAACTCGTTAAGTTAAATTCCCTTCAATTTCTCCAATTTTATCACCATCATATCCACACTTAATCCTTATCCTTATCTCCATCGTAACCTTGATTTTAATCAACAATTGCGTTCAAATTGCTTCCACCGAATGGCAATCCTTCCTTGTATTGCATAGCAAAAATTGAATTCCCTTTTGCGCATGAAACAACTCAAACTCTAGCCCTCCAACTTCCCAACACGCTGCTAGCCACTACACCGCCACCAATCTTGTGCTACCATTCGATCACAATTAACTATAAGACTTATATGCCTAAGTCTCAGTTTCCTTAAAGAATAAAAATTTAAATCTTTGCCAGGCCTGGGATTCGAACCTGCAACCTCTCAAATCCATAACATGCTTCTCGCCATTGCCCCTCAGGCGCTCTTGTGCCATATTTCCACCAAACATATTTATAAGGCCTAAACGCTAGCTTCCCTACTAATCACATGCGCAATAAAAATTTTTACCAAGGCCAGGACTTGAACCTGGACTTCTTACTTGCTACCAACGCCTTTTGCCACTAGGCCAAGATTTTCTTGTGTCAAATTTTACCAGGCCTTATTAATGAGCCTTCCACTTAATGCTCAGGGTCTTTTAAAACAAAATGCAAAATTTTGCTAAAGCCCTGGATCGAACCCAAGACTTTTTCCACACTACCAAACCTTCCTAAAATACTTAACAATTAAACTAAACATGCAATTATAAAATATTTAAACACATTTAAGTTATTTAAGCCGCCTTCTAACTGATCCCAAACTCAAGGCCCATTACTTCTAGGCCCAAAATTTAGGGTGTTACAATACTGATGGGTGCACCATCTCACTGTCAGTATGGTTCATATTTTTTGGTGCTTTTGCTAACCCCATAATTTTTACACAAGCACCATATTATGTACCACCATACCATGCACCAACACTTTCTCTAGGAATATTTTTGCATCACCTCCATCCCCAGGAGCATATTACACGCCATAGTCGTCAACAACACCAATGTATCCACCATCGCCTGCAATTCTAGTATTCTATCCATAGTAGGGTTATTCGACACCATATACTTGTCCATCGATAGTGTCGCAAACACCCCTAACATCACTGTTCTGTGAAGGTAGGTTATCTTCGCAACAACCTATTAATACCACCGAAGATATAAAATGTGACCTAGAATGTAAATGCATTCTAGCATAAAAGAACAAGATGAAGATGCTTAGCCGAAACCCAACTACGACGAAATCCTCTCGTAACCAACACCCACTGGGTTGTGCGATTCATTCAGACCGATGAAAAATATGATTTTTAAATTTTAAAATTTTCTCATGTAAATAATCATTTAGTTTGTATTAAAATTTTCCATCCATAATATACTTGTTCACATTTTATCAAAAAAGTTTGTTTATTTTTTACATCAATAATATATTTATTTACAATTTACCCAAAAATATATATTTTTAATTTGGTCGTGTCCTCAATGTTCCCTCCAAGTGTGGACATGCTGTCTTACCATGCCTAGGGTTCCTAGAATAACTACATAACCTCAATTGATCTATCTTCTCCCGAATATCCTTATTGTTGTGTATCTGACTAGAATTCGATCGAATTTTTAGCTTACGACGCAATGTAATATTCAATAGCAACTCAAATGGAGCACTCGTAATAGACAGCCACATACTGTCATTTGGGATCGTGGGGAATTTAGATTTCCATACTTTACATATGCGTTTTAGTTTGTACACTTCATCAACATAACTCATGCAATCCAGATGTGCTGAGGCAGATACAACAATTGTATGTACATGTGGAATTTGAAGTGCTTGAAATCTCCCCTCAACAAACCGTCTATAATACCCTGCTAATCCCAGGAAACTTCAAATCTCAAATACCGACTTAGGTTGCTTCCAATCTAGAACCTCTTCAATTTTCCAAAGATCAACCCTAATTCCCTCAGCAAATACCACATGACCCAAAAAAGTTACCCCTCATAGCTAGAATTCACACTTGCTGAATTTAGCATACAATTGCTTTTCCCTTAAAATCTGTAAAACAATCCGAAGATGTACATCATGTTCCTCCTCAGTCTTCGAATACATCAGAATGGCATCTATAAACACCACTACAAACCAATCTAGATAGGGCTAGAACACTCGATTCATCAAATCCATGAAAGTCGTTGGTGCATTCATCAGTCCAAACGGTACCACTAGGAACTCGTAATGACCATAACGAGTCCTAAATGCTGTCTTGTACACATCAGTCTCCTTGACCCTCAGTTGATGATACCCCAACCGAAGATCAATCTTAGAGAAGACTGAGGCTCCTCGAAACTAGTCGAACAGATCGTCAATCCTCGGTAAAGGGTACTTGTTCTTGATAGTCAATTTGTTCAGTTGCCGATAGTCGATGCACATACGCATAGTTCCATCCTTCTTCTTCACAAATAAACTGGTGCTCTTCGCGAAGACACACTAGGGCGGATGAACCCTCAATCCAGTAACTCTTGAATCTGAGCTTTAAACTACTCAAGCTCCTTCGGTGCCATTCTATAAGGAGAGATGGATACCGGAGCTGTACCAGGTAAGAGCTCAATCCCAAATTCAACTTTACGGTTAGGAGGTAACCCTGGTAGCTCCTCGAGAAAAAAATTTGGAAAATCCCTAATTGTTCTAATATCTTTTACAGCCGAAACTTCAGAACCCAAAGCACTAACGTAGGCTAGATACACCTTGCAACCCTTACGCACCAACTTCTCAGCCCTAAGTGCAGAAATCACATTTGATAGATAGTTCTGGCGCTCTCCAACAACAATTACCTCAACACCCTTTTTAGTTCTTAGTATCATATGCTTTGCAGCACAGTCCAAGTTTTCCTGATGCTTAACCAGCCAGTCCATGCCCAATATTATGTCAAATTCCCTAAAAGGAAGTTCTATCAAATCAGGTAAAAAGATCATTCCTTGAACCTCCAAAGGTACATCCTTAAACAATTTGTTCAACTCTCACTGATTACCCTAATGGATTCAACATAGTAACCTCGCTCGTAGTGTTTTCACACATTACACCCAAAGTCTTAGACATAGTGCATGCTATATAAGAGTGCGTAGACCCAACATCAACCAATGCAGTGTAAGGTACATGATGAATAAAGAACGTACCCGTAATAACATCTGGGGCATCTTCGTCCTCTCGGTGACATGCAGCATAAACCAGTACTGGCTGCCTCACCTCAGTATGACCAGCACCTCTGCTTGGTACACCACGACCATGGCCCATACCATTTCCACCTCTTGTCTGACCACGACCTCTCAGTGGCTACTAAAAACCTCTCTGCGGCTGAATAGTTCCCCTACCAGTGCTTGCATCTGGTCAGGCCTCTGTGGACAATCCCTAATACGGTGCTCCATAGATCCGTACCTAAAACATGCTCCTATCTGTACCCAGCACTCGCCCTGATGGTGTTTCCTACAAACTGTACAAGGCTGCGACCCAAAAGTAGCAACAGGGGCCCCAACTCTAGCTGGCCCATTAACCTTGGCCTTTTTCTTAAACCCTATAGTTGAGCTCGAGGGCTCCCAAACCCAATTGTTTCTCCCCTTATCCTTCTCACGATTCTGGCACTCAGCGCGCTTCACATCTCAGCGATCTTCGCCTTTTCTACTAACACCGCAAAATCTCACTCCCTCTGCAGAGCTATCAAAACTCGCAGATTATCTCTAAGGCCGTCTTCAAAACGAACACAGCACTCATACTCAGTTGCCACCTTCCACGCGCGTAGCGGCTAAGTTGCAGAAACTCAGACTCGTATTTAGCTACTGTCTTATCCCCTTAAGTCAGATTCAAAAACTCCCTCCTCCGGGCATCTACATAACTAGCACCTACATACTTCCATTGGAAAGCATTTTTTGAAAAACTCACAAGTCAACTGATAAGACTGAGTACCCTCTTTCACTGTAGGCCACCATTGATAGGCTTCATCTCTTAACAATGACACTGCACCTTTTAGTTTCTACTTTGGGGTGCAGTCGAGGTTATCCATGATCCTCTCCGTGGCCTCTATCCAATATTTAGCCACATTAGGGGCAACTTCAGCTACCCCTAAATATTTCAGACCCATTAGACCTGAGTCATTCCGTTACCGACCCACGGGCCACAATACCAGTATTAGGCCCAGCGATGCTCTCTAAAGTTGCATAGCCTACGACAGTGCATCGTCCCTAGCTGCACGATCATGTGACCCAGTCTCAGTCACCGGTAAAGCTGGTGCCTCTCTTGCCTCAACGTTAGGCATATGTCCCGATGCCGAAGACCCAACCCGAGCACTTCCACGGTCTCAACCGCGGCCTCTTGTACCCCTTCCACGAGTACTTTTGGTGCTCATTATCAATTTGCGTATTATCTGTATTTACAATTTCATGCATCAGTTTTACAGTTCCAATGCTTATTAACGGAAGTTTTATGAAAAATAACATTAATAATTCAGAGTTGTTTGTTCTCGCAGAGCGTAGTCTTACTACGGTTTTAGGTTACCCTAATGAAGGTTTCAGTACAATTTATCATCTACGATAATCTCAATATTTCAGTTACAACAAATAGTAGTTTTAGAGAACTTACAGGATCGACGCCGGAGATTCGGTAGACCACACATTCAGAAACAATTACCTCAGAATATTTTTCCACTATTTAAAATAATTCTTTTAGAAAAATCCAAATCCACAGTCAAGTTTTGTAACCTAGCTCTGCTACTACTAAATGTAACACCCCAAACCTGGCCTAGACGATAGGGTCGTATCTATGATGTCACATAGAAGTGGCTTTTATAAATCACAGTTTAAATAGAAAAGCTCGTTTGTGCTAAAACCTTGTTTGTGGTTCTTTTGAAAAGCTATCTTGTTTAATCCAATTGCCAAATTACAAGTTTGTTAGTAAAACATGTTTTGTACTAGGTTGTTATTATACTTTAAAATATTGTTGTTACGAAAGCTTTTAAATTAGGTTACGTAGCATGATATTTGAAAATCATTTATTTATTTATTTATTTTGAAAACCTGCATCCTACGGCTAACAGATATAAATCAAGTTAATAAAATCCCCAAATAAAAATAAAAACTTAAAACGGCCTTATTACATAAAATACCCCAAATATATCTACTTTTACTAAAGTTAAAATGAAGTTACGCATAGTGGTGTGGCCGTCTCCGAGTCCCTCGCAGCACTGACCCTCCTAAAGATTACCTACACAGTTAAGCAGAAAAGGTGAGTTATGAAACTCAGTGTGTAATCCCTATTTAATACACAGTCAAACATACCGTATTGAACAGTCTGGGCTTAAGCCCATATCAATAGCAATATCAATGTGGCCTTAGCCCACTACAGTAGCAGTAACAATGTGGGCCTTAGCTGTAACACCCCGAACCCGAGACCGACACCGGAGTCGGACACGAGATGTTAACAAACTTTGAAAAAAAATTTTTTTTTTTTCCAGACACTGCCCAGTCTGAGTACTAGTCGCTTCAAAAATCATATCTTGAGTTTCACAACTCAAAAATCAGTTTTGTGATTTTTCCCTGAAACTAGACTCATGTCCCCACCTATGGATTTTTTTCTAGAATTTTTGGTTGGGCCAACTAGTACAGTTTATTAGTCAAAGTCTCCCATGTTACAGGGGTCGACTACACTGACCTTTTCCCATTACGACTGGGATATCTCTCTGCACAGAGCTTCAATACTGATGCCGTTTGTTTCTATGGAAACTAGACTCAGAGAGGAATCCATACATATATGGTATGACCCCTAATTATCTCTGGTCAATTTATAGTGAATTTCCAAAGGCGGAACAGTGAATCCAGAAACTGTTCTGGCCCTGTTCCACAAGAACCGGAATATCTCTTTCTGTACTGTTCCTATAATTGTTTCGTTACTTCCATATGAAAGTAGATTCATCAAGGTTTGATTACATAATTTATTCACTATTTAATTCCACTCCTACGAATTTATGTGATTTTTCAATTCTACACCACTGTTGCTGTCAAAATCTGTTTTCAAGATAAACTTTACCTATTTTGTGGTCACCATGGACCAACTAGGATTTTGCCCTACATAGGTCCACATGTGATCATATTTAGCCATTCCAATGGCTGATCATTAGCCCAACACTTCCATTTCAAACCATAGTCACATCATGAAACCATATATATACATACATACACACAAATGGTCTAATGCCATACTCCACTTTTACAAGCCATTTTCGCATGGCTTTACACACATACATCACAAAAGAACTTAAACAATAGGGGGTAGTCCTATACATGCCATATCCAGAGTTCAACTAAAAGAGTACCAAAGAGCTTGATAGTGTAGATGACTTCGACTTCGCTGATCCCGAATCCGATAGCTAACGAGCAAAATCTATAAAACAGAGAGCCAAAGCAACCGGGTAAGCATTTTAAGCTTAGTAAGTCTCAAGTAATGAAATCGGCTTTGACTACAGTATTACATTCACATAGCTAACTAAATCACTTTATTAACACACATTCTCATAATCATACTTACTTCACACTCCATCAACATATATACACAAAGTATCAACCTTTCTAAAAGCCGAAAATTCGTTAGCCGATCGCACGAATACTATTTAAAACGAATCGACTTTTCCAATGCACATGCAACACACCTTATCGTTCGGGTTGGTCGAGCATATTTATTGAATTAGTTACAGCACAAATCGCTCACATTCAAACCCAAGTTTCTTCGGTATTTAACCGAATACAACCGCAAACACCTTTGCCTTCGGGTCTTAACCCGGACATATCAACTTGCATAATTGCCTTCGGGTCTTAGCCCGGATATATCATCTCGCATAATTGCCTTCGGGTCATAGCCCGGACATATTAACTCGCATAATTGCCTTCGGGTCTTAGCCCGGATATATCAACTCGCATAATTGCCTTCGGGTCTTAGCCCGGATATATTAACTCGCATAATTGCCTTCGGGTCTTAGCCCGGATATATCAACTCGCATAATTGCCTTCGGGTCTTAGCCCGGATATATTTCAAATGCTCATGCACACATATATCAATAATCATAACACATCCATTTCATTTCTTCGTTACTAAGGCTCAAACACAAAACATTTATTAAACCTTTCAAATTTCGGCTCAGTAGCCGCACACAAAGAGCATAATTTCAATTGGCTTTATAACATAGTCTCTAAGCACATTCGACTATCCGTCATAGTATGACTATTCATTTCAATATAATTCAAGTAGGATCATTACTCGAAGACTTACCTCAAATGTCGTCGAACGACTTCAACGGCTATTCAATTACTTTTTCCTTCCCTTTATCGGATCTAGTTCCCCCTTGCTCTTGAGCTTAAGTTCAACAAAATTTAAAATAGTCATTAATCGACTATTCAAGTATTACTTTCAGAATAATATTATATATATTGATCCGACTTTCACACACATAGATTATAGCAAGCTTTATATTAATCAATAAATAATTCATCGGCAAACTTTCATTAATGTTTACAACAAAATCACATATTCACTACGAGCTGTTTTCCTGAGCAGTAGTTACTAAATTACTTATAACTGGAGCTACTAAACTCCAAATCACTTGCCGTTAATTTTCCCTGAATATAGACTCGTATATCTTCCATCCATAAAATTTTCAGAATTTTAGGCTTGGCCAATCAATACCAGATTTTTCTTAAAGTTTCCCCTATTTCACTGGTTGACTATTCTGACCACTCTTCACTACGAATCCAATTTCTCACTTTACAGAATTCCAAATGTGTTGTATTTGATCTCATTTGAAACTAGACTCATTAAGGAGTCTAAGCATATAAATTTTATCTTATAATCATTTTTGTACAATTTATAATGATTTTCTAAAAACAGAACAGGGAATCCAGCAGTCATTTTGACTCAGCCCCACAATACTTCAAATATCTCAAGATCGGTAACTCTTTTGTTTTTATAGTTTCCTTTGTAAGAAAATAGACTCTTCAAGCTTTAATGACATAATTCACTCAGCTTCTAATTCAGCTCCTACAATTTATGGCGATTTTCCAAAATCACCTTACTGCTGCTGTCCCCAAACAGATTATTACCAAATCAAATACTAACATTAGCATTTCACCTTAATAGCTAGCTTACCAAGCCTTGATTTAACATATAATTCACACATATCACATTCAGCTATATATATATACATTCTAAATCCCTCTCTTAACACATAATCTACTAACTTGAAAATTATTTTCTAACAAATTTTAACTTGCACTAAAGCCGAGTGTTACTCAAGCTTTAAGCTCATGTTCTTTCATCATTAAGCAAGTGTTATAACACAAGGATTCATGGCCGAAACCTATGCATAACATTATTCAAGATTTAAACTCTTAAATGTCATTAGCAAATAAAGCCATACACACCCAACTTATAAGTAAATTCCATCCTTGCAAAGCCTATAGTTCACTCGGCCACTCAACCCACAACCTATCGAAACTTCAATTCAAACTCATTAGCCGAACATACATATACTTATAATAAGCACATATGACATCTTCTTCAAGACACATTCGGCTATGGCATAATTTCCTTATAAAACCCAATTAATCAATCCACCTTAACCGAAACTTAACTCATACAAAACCTATCTTCAAACCATAAAATAGGTAGAAGTTAAACTAATCATCCAAATGGTGCATAAGTTTTCCAAGAATGACATTGAACTTACCTTACTTTAGGTATCCACCTTAGCCGAATTTTCTTCCCCAAAGGCTTTTCTTCCTCTTCTTTCTCTAGTTACGGCAATGGAGGAGAAAACATAGGCTAACTTTGGTTTTTCCTCCCACTAACTTGTATTTTATTAACCTTATTCATTATTTCATTTTGTAACATAAACTATTAGCATAAAATAGTTATAATATTATTTACTCCATAACATGGCCGGCCACCATATTTAACTTGGGTAAATTGACATGCAAAACCACTCCTTTCCATGCATGTACTATTAGACCATTGTAAATTAGCCTCTCACTTTCCAACAAAGTTTCATATAAGTCCATATAAAAAAAGATTCACATAAAGATGATCAAATTAATGCATGAAACTTTCACACATGCAATTACTCACATCATAAACACAGAATATAATTTTTAATTATTTATAAGACTCGGTTTCGTGGTCCCGAAACCACTTTTCGACTAGGGTCAACTTTGGGCCGTCACAACTCTCCCCCACTTAAGAAATTTTCGTCCCCGAAAATCTTACCGGTAAATAGGTTTGGGTATCGTTCTTTCATTGAGCTCTCGGTCTCCCAAGTAGCTTCCTCGATCCCGTGTTTGAGCCATAACACCTTTACTAGCGGAACTCTTTTGTTTCGCAACTCCTTTACTTCACGAGCTAGGATACGCATCGGTTCTTCTTCATAGCTCATGTCGACTTGAATTCCAACCTCCGATGGGCTAATTATGTGCGATGGATCAGATCGATAGCGTCGAAGCATCGAAACATGAAAGACGTCATGAATCTTTTCAAGCTCCGGGGGCAAAATCAATCTATACGCAACCGGGCCAACTCGTTCGGAGATTTCGTACGGCCCAATGAATCTTGGGCTCAACTTGCCCTTACGGCCGAACCTGAGTATCTTTTTCCAAGGTGAAACCTTAAGGAACACTTTGTCTCCCACCTGATACTCGATGTCTTTTCGTTTCAAATCTGCGTACGATTTCTGACGATCCGTGGCTATCTTCAGACTTTCACGGATTACCTTTACTTTCTGTTCAGCATCTCTAATCAAATCAACTCCGAAAATTTTACTTTCACCGAGCTCGGTCCAAAACAATGGTGTACGGCATTTACGACCGTATAAAGCCTCGTAGGGTGCCATCTTAATACTTGATTGAAAACTATTGTTGTAAGCGAATTCAATCAAAGGTAAGTACCGTTCCCATGAACTACTGAACTCGAGGATGCAACATCTCAACATATCCTCAAGTATCTGAATTATCCGCTCGGATTGACCATCTGTTTGTGGATGAAAAGCGGTGCTAAAATGCAGCTTGGTACCCAAAGCTTCTTGCAATTTCTTCCAAAATCGCGAGGTGAATCTCGGATCTCTATCCGACACAATAGAAATCGGTACCCCGTGTAATCTCACAATCTGAGAAACATACAATTCAGCTAGTTTATCCAATGAAAAATCCGTACGCACGGGGATAAAGTGAGCCGACTTAGTTAGTCTATCGACAACAACCCATATCGCATCCTTCTTACTTGCTGACAAGGGCAGTCCGGACACAAAGTCCATTGTGACTCGATCCCATTTCCACTCGGGTATCATGATCGGCTGGAGTAATCCTGAAGGCACTTGATGTTCCGCTTTCACTTGTTGACATATTAAACATCTCGAAACAAAGTCGGAGATGTCCCGTTTCATACCATGCCACCAAAATTGACGTTTCAAATCGTTGTACATTTTCGTACTCCCCGGGTGAATTGACATTCGGCTACAATGGGCTTCGTTCAGAATCATCGAAATGAGTTCCGAATTCCTTGGAACACACAACCGATTTCTGAACCTCAAACAATTATCGTCGTCAATTTGAAACTCTGATCCCTCGTTCGGAAAACACTCAGCCCGTTTTGCAACCAATTCATCATCGACTTTCTGAGCTTCACGAATTTGGTGAGTCAATAATGGTTTAGCTTTTAATTCAGCTACTAACACATTGTCTGGTAGAACAGACAAATGCACGTTCATCGCTCGCAAAGCAAACAATGACTTCCGGCTTAAGGCGTCCGCAACCACGTTAGCCTTTCCCGGGTGGTAATCAATGACAAGCTCGTAATCTTTCAATAACTCAAGCCAACGTCTTTGTCGCAGATTCAAGTCTCGTTGAGTCATCAAATATTTGAGACTTTTGTGGTCCGAAAATACTTGGCACTTCTCACCAAACAGATAATGTCGCCATATTTTTAAAGCAAACACGATGGCAGCTAGTTCGAGATCATGGGTCGGATAATTCCTCTCGTGTGGCTTCAATTGTCTCGACGCATAGGCCACGACTCGACCTTCTTGCATCAATACGCAACCCAACCCAAGTAGGGATGCGTCACTATAGATGACAAACTCTTTACCCGATTCGGGTTGCACCAAAATTGGAGCTTCAGTCAAATGAGTTTTCAGTTGGTCGAAACTTTTCTGACATTTCTCCGTCCACTCGAACTTAACATCCTTTTGAAGTAGCTTCGTCATTGGTGTGGCTATCATCGAGAAACCTTTCACAAATCGTCGGTAATAACCGGCGAGCCCCAAAAAGCTCCGAACTTCAGTAACATTTCTCGGAGGTTTCCAGTCAAGTATGGCTGAAATTTTGTTCGGGTCAACTCGAATACCCGACGCGGATACCACATGACCCAAGAAGCTAACCTCTCTTAACCAGAACTCACACTTACTGAACTTAGCATATAACTGCTTATCCCGTAAAATTTGCAACACTAGTCTCAGGTGCTCAGCGTGTTCGGTCTCATCTCTTGAATAGACCAAGATGTCATCAATAAACACAACTACGAACCGATCCAAATATGGTCTGAAGATCCGATTCATCAAATCCATAAATACTGCCGGGGCATTAGTGAGCCCAAACGGCATCACTAAGAATTCGTAGTGACCGTACCTCGTTCTGAAAGCAGTTTTGGGTACGTCTGAATCTCGAATCCGCAACTGATAATAACCCGATCTCAAATCTATTTTTGAGAACACTGAGGCCCCCTTTAGTTGATCAAACAAATCATCGATACGCGGTAGTGGGTATTTATTCTTTATCGTCACTTTATTCAGTTGACGATAGTCAATGCACAACCTCATGGTTCCGTCCTTCTTTTTCACGAACAATACTGGTGCACCCCAAGGTGAGAAACTTGGCCGAGCGAAACCTCTATCTGTCAATTCTTGCAGCTGAGCTTTCAACTCTTTTAACTCAGTTGGTGCCATACGATACGGAGCTATCGAAATCGGCGTAGTCCCAGGTATAAGCTCAATACCAAACTCTATCTCCCGAACAGGTGGTAAACCCGGCAATTCTTCAGGAAAAACATCCGGGTATTCACAAACCACCGGCACAGATTCGGGTTTCTTTTCTAATTCTTTGTCATCAAGCACATATGCAAGGTATGCTTCGCACCCTTTTCTCACATATTTCTGTGCCAACATTGCTGATATTACAGCTGGTATCCCCTCCAAGTCCGCGGACTCAATTCGGACTACTTCGTTATTTGCGCACCTCAAATCAATAGTCTTGCTCTTGCAATTCACAACCGCATCATGCACGGTCAACCAATCCAACCCAAGGATAACATCAAATTCATCAAACGGCAAAAGCATCAAGTCCGCTGGAAAACAGGAACCTCGAATTGCTAGGGGACATTTCTTACACACTTTGTCGACAAGTACATAACGACCCAAGGGATTTGACACCCGAATTACAAACTCAGTAGACTCAATAGGTAAAGTCTTACTGGATGCTAAGGTTTCACATATGTAAGAATGAGTAGAACCGGGGTCAATCAAAGCAATTACATTAGTATCAAAGAGAGTAAAAGTACCGGTAATAACATCAGGCGAAGAAGCATCCTCGCGGGCACGTATAGCATATGCTCTAGCAGGTGCACTAGCCTCGGATCTGGTCGTAGCATCTCTAGATCCTCTCTGACCACCACTAGCATTGCCCATATTTCTAGATGGTCTACCTCGAGCAGTGGTAGCACCCGGTCTCCCACTCTGATTCACATTCTGTTCAGACAGCCTCGGGCAATCTTTAATGAAGTGGTCCACTGATCCGCACTTGTAACAGGAGCGGTCATGGAATCTACAGCTCCCCAAATGCCATTTGCCGCAATGTCGACATTCCGTTCGGCCTCGACGTTCATTCCCAACACTGGCGACTGAAGTGCCTCGTGTACCCACAAGGGGTCGATCACGATCTCGTCTAAAAAGGCCCGAAGTGCTTTTAGACCGGCCCACATCATCTCGAAATTTCTTCGATGCCTGTTGATGAGACTTTCCCGAGAATCTTTTACGAAACTCCCCGGTTCCCACATCAACTTTTGTTTTTCCTTTCTAAGCTCTTCGGCTTTACAAGCTCGCTCGACAAGTACTACGAACTCTCGTATCTCAAGAATGCCAACGAACATTTTTATATCTTCATTCAGCCCATCTTCGAAGCGTTTACACATAACAGCCTCGGACGAAACACATTCCCGAGCGTATCTACTAAGTCTAACAAATTTTCGCTCGTAATCAGTAACTGACATAGAACCTTGCTTAAGCTCGAGAAATTCCTTCCGTTTTTGATCAACAAATCTCTGACTGATATACTTTTTCCGAAACTCAGTTTGGAAAAACTCCCAAGTTACTTGCTCCCTGGGCACGACAGAAGTCAGAGTACTCCACCAATAGTAGGCAGAATCACGTAGCAAGGAGATAGCACACTTTAGACATTCATCGGGTGTACAAGATAGCTCATCGAGTACCCGGATAGTGTTGTCCAACCAAAATTCAGCTCGCTCGGCATCGTCGCTATCCGTAGCTTTAAATTCAGTAGCCCCATGTTTTCGGATTCGGTCAACTGGGGCTTATTTGACCTTATTTGGTCAGTTACCGGAGGTATTGTAGGTGCGGGGTAGTGTTTGTCGGGAATGGGGGTTGTGGAACAGCCGTATTAGTTCGAATGTATTGGTTGAACCAATCATTCATCACGCTATAGAAAGCTTGTCTAGCTTCATCGTTCGGGTTACTCGCATTAGGTTGAGAGTCCACCGGCGCTGTCCCTTGTGCGGGAGCAGGCGCTACACTCTCAGATCATCAGCTACCGCTCGGTTGGGATCGGGATCCATTACTATAAATAAACACATTTGCAAATGTCAGAAATCACCACACTATCAATTAATCACATAAAATGGCATGTATAGCTAGACCCCAACACATTACGGTAGTCCTAGAATCGACTAAACCGTAGCTCTGATACCACTAAATTGTAACACCCGAACCCGAGACCGACACCGGAGTCGGACACGAGATGTTAACAAACTTTGAAAAAAAAATTTTTTTTTTTTCCAGACACTGCCCAGTCTGAGTACTAGTCGCTTCAAAAATCATATCTGAGTTTCACAACTCAAAAATCAGTTTTGTGATTTTTCCCTGAAACTAGACTCATGTCCCACCTATGGATTTTTTTCTAGAATTTTTGGTTGGGCCAACTAGTACAGTTTATTAGTCAAAGTCTCCCATGTTACAGGGGTCGACTACACTGACCTTTTCCCATTACGACTGGGATATCTCTCTGCACAGAGCTTCAATACTGATGCCGTTTGTTTCTATGGAAACTAGACTCAGAGAGGAATCCATACATATATGGTATGACCCCTAATTATCTCTGGTCAATTTATAGTGAATTTCCAAAGGCGGAACAGTGAATCCAGAAACTGTTCTGGCCCTGTTCCACAAGAACCGGAATATCTCTTTCTGTACTGTTCCTATAATTGTTTCGTTACTTCCATATGAAAGTAGATTCATCAAGGTTTGATTACATAATTTATTCACTATTAATTCCATCCTACGAATTTATGTGATTTTTCAATTCTACACCACTGTGCTGTCAAAATCTGTTTTCAAGATAAACTTTACCTATTTTGTGGTCACCATGGACCAACTAGGATTTGCCCTACATAGGTCCACATGTGATCATATTTAGCCATTCCAATGGCTGATCATTAGCCCAACACTTCCATTTCAACCATAGTCACATCATGAAACCATATATATACATACATACACACAAATGGTCTAATGCCATACTCCACTTTACAAGCCATTTTCGCATGGCTTTACACACATACATCACAAAAGAACTTAAACAATAGGGGGTAGTCCTATACATGCCATATCCAGAGTTCAACTAAAAGGTACCAAAGAGCTTGATAGTGTAGATGACTTCGACTTCGCTGATCCCGAATCCGATAGCTAACGAGCAAAATCTATAAACAGAGAGCCAAGCAACCGGGTAAGCATTTTAAGCTTAGTAAGTCTCAAGTAATGAAATCGGCTTTGACTACAGTATTACATTCACATAGCTAACTAAATCACTTTATTAACACACATTCTCATAATCATACTTACTTCACACTCCATCAACATATATACACAAAGTATCAACCTTTCTAAAAGCCGAAAATTCGTTAGCCGATCGCACGAATACTATTTAAAACGAATCGACTTTTCCAATGCACATGCAACACACCTTATCGTTCGGGTTGGTCGAGCATATTTATTGAATTAGTTACAGCACAAATCGCTCACATTCAAACCCAAGTTTCTTCGGTATTTAACCGAATACAACCGCAAACACCTTTGCCTTCGGGTCTTAACCCGGACATATCAACTTGCATAATTGCCTTCGGGTCTTAGCCCGGATATATCATCTCGCATAATTGCCTTCGGGTCATAGCCCGGACATATTAACTCGCATATTGTCTCTTAGCGGATATAACTCGATAATTGCCTTCGGGTCTTAGCCCGGATATATTAACTCGCATAATTGCCTTCGGGTCTTAGCCCGGATATATTTCAATTCTGCACCTATATCAATAATCATACATCCATTTCATTTCTTCGTTACTAAGGCTCAAACACAAAACATTATTAAACCTTTCAAATTTCGGCTCAGTAGCCGCACACAAGAGGATAATTTCAATTGGCTTTATAACATAGTCTCTAAGCACATTCGACTATCCGTCATAGTATGACTATTCATTTCAATATAATTCAAGTAGGATCATTACTCGAAGACTTACCTCAAATGTCGTCGAACGACTCAACGGCTATTCAATTACTTTTTCCTTCCCTTTATCGGATCTAGTTCCCCCTTGCTCTTGAGCTTAAGTTCAACAAAATTTAAAATAGTCATTAATCGACTATTCAAGTATTACTTTCAGAATAATATTATATATATTGATCCGACTTTCACACACATAGATTATAGCAGCTTTATATTAATCAATAAATAATTCATCGGCAAACTTTCATTAATGTTTACAACAAAATCACATATTCACTACGAGCTGTTTTCCTGAGCAGTAGTTACTAAATTACTTATAACTGGAGCTACTAAACTCCAAATCACTTGCCGTTAATTTTCCCTGAATATAGACTCGTATATCTTCCATCCATAAAATTTTCAGAATTTTAGCTTGGCCAATCAATACCAGATTTTTCTTAAAGTTTCCCCTATTTCACTGGTTGACTATTCTGACCACTCTTCACTACGAATCCAATTTCTCACTTTACAGAATTCCAAATGTGTTGTATTTGATCTCATTTGAAACTAGACTCATTAAGGAGTCTAAGCATATAAATTTTATCTTATAATCATTTTTGTACAATTTATAATGATTTTCTAAAAACAGAACAGGGAATCCAGCAGTCATTTTGACTCAGCCCCACAATACTTCAAATATCTCAAGATCGGTAACTCTTTTGTTTTTATAGTTTCCTTTGTAAGAAAATAGACTCTTCAAGCTTTAATGACATAATTCACTCAGCTTCTAATTCAGCTCCTACAATTTATGGCGATTTTCCAAAATCACCTTACTGCTGCTGTCCCCAAACAGATTATTACCAAATCAAATACTAACATTAGCATTTCACCTTAATAGCTAGCTTACCAAGCCTTGATTTAACATATAATTCACACATATCACATTCAGCTATATATATATACATTCTAAATCCCTCTCTTAACACATAATCTACTAACTTGAAAATTATTTTCTAACAATTTTAACTTGCACTAAAGCCGAGTGTTACTCAAGCTTTAAGCTCATGTTCTTTCATATTAAGCAAGTGTTATAAACAAGGATTCATGGCCGAAACCTATGCATAACATTATTCAAGATTTAAACTCTTAAATGTCATTAGCAAATAAAGCCATACACACCCAACTTATAAGTAATTCATCCTTGCAAAGCCTATAGTTCACTCGGCCACTCACCCACAACTATCGAACTTCAATTCAAACTCATTGCGAACATACATATACTTATATAAGCACATATGCATCTTCTTCAAGACACATTCGGCTATGGCATAATTTCCTTATAAAACCCAATTAATCAATCCACCTTAACCGAAACTTAACTCATACAAACCTATCTTCAAACCATAAAATAGGTAGAAGTTAAACTAATCATCCAAATGGTGCATAAGTTTTCCAAGAATGACATTGAACTTACCTTACTTTAGGTATCCACCTTAGCCGAATTTTCTTCCCCAAAGGCTTTTCTTCCTCTTCTTTCTCTAGTTACGGCAATGGAGGAGAAAACATAGGCTAACTTTGGTTTTTCCTCCCACTAACTTGTATTTTATTAACCTTATTCATTATTTCATTTTGTAACATAAACTATTAGCATAAATAGTTATAATATTATTTACTCCATAACATGGCGGCCACCATATTTAACTTGGGTAAATTGACATGCAAAACCACTCCTTTCATGCATGTACTATTAGACCATTGTAATTAGCCTCTCACTTTCCAACAAAGTTTCATATAAGTCCATATAAAAAAAGATTCACATAAAGATGATCAAATTAATGCAT